>NW_024081436.1:724328-901282 GCF_003009895.1 Hyaena hyaena
TGCGATGTTAGATTTTGCTCTTATGCCTTTTCTAATTTCTTGAAATAGGCCTGGGGTGCAATGTGCTTTCCTCTTAGGACTGCCTTTGCCACATTCCATCGAGTTTGGGTTGTTGTAATTTTATTTTCATTGGTTTCCATATATTTTTAAATTTCTTCTCTATTTGCCTGATTGGCCCATTCGTTCCTTAGTAGGGTGGTCTTTAACTGCCATGTTTTTTAAGGTTTTGCATACTTTTTCCTATGATTGATTTCAGTTTCATAGCACTGTGATCTGAAAATGTGCATAGTATAATCTCAATTCTTTTATGTTTATTGAGGGCTGCTTTTTGACCCAGTATGTGATCTATCTTGGAGAATGTGCCATGCGCACTCGAGCAGAATGTGAATTCAATGGCCTCAAGATGTAGAGTTCTAAATATATCTGCCAAATCCATCTTGTCCAATGTGTCATTTAAGTCCATTGTTTCTTTAGTGATTTTCTGTCTAGCTGATCTGTCCATTGCTGTAAGTGGAGTATTAAAGTCCCCTGCTATTAGCACATTCATATCCATAAGATTATTTCTGTTTGTGATTAATTGTTTTGTGTATTTAGGTGCTCCCGTATTTGGTGCGTAGACATTTATTATCATTAGCTCTTCCTGATGGATGGACCCTGTAATTATTATAGAATACCCTTCTTCATCCCTTGTTACTGCCTTTACTTTAAAGTCCAGTTTGTCTGATATAAGTATAGCTACCCCAGCTTTCTTTTGGCTTCCAGTAGCATGATAGATATTTCTCCATCCCCTTACTTTCTTTTTTTTTTAATAGTTTATTGTCAAGTTGGTTTCCACATAACACGCAGTGCTCATCCCCACAAGTGCCCTCCTCCATGCCCATCACACCCCTTACTCTCTCCCTGACCCCCATCAGCCCTCAGTTTGTGCTCAGTACTTAAGAGTCTCTCATGGTTTGCCTCCCTCCCTCTCCCCAATTATTTTTCCCCTTTTCTCCCACATGGTCCTCTGTTAAGTTCCTCCTAATCCTTCTATACATGCAAACATATGGTGTCTTGTCCTTCTCCTCCTGACTTATTTCACTCAGCTTAACACCCTCAAGTTCCATCCATGTTGCTACACATGGCCAGATTTCATTCTTTCTCATTGCCCAGGTAGTATTCCTTTGTAAAGATAAACCACATCTTCTTGATCCATTAGTCAATTGATGGACACTTAGGCTCTTCCCATATTTTGGCTGTTGTTGACAGTGTTGCTATGAACATTGGGGTTCATGTGCCCCTATGCATCAGGACTCCTATATCCCTTGGGTCAATTCCTAGCAGTGCTATTTATTGCTGGGTCATAGGGGAGTTCTATTGTTAAATTTTTTGAGGAACCTCCACACTGTTTTCCAGAAGGGCTGCACCAGTTTACATTCCCACCAACAGTGTAGGAGGGTACCCATTTCTCCACATCCTCACCAGCATCTAGAGTCTCCTGATTTGCTCATTTTAGCTACTCTGAGTGGCGTGAGGTGGTATCTCAGTGTGGTTTTGATTCGTATTTCCCTAATGAAGAGGGACGCTGAGCATCGTTCCATCCCCTTACTTCAATCTGAAGGTATCCTCAGGTCTAAAATGAATTTCTTATAGACAGCAAATAGATGGATTTTGGTTTTTTATCCATTCTGCTACCCTGTGTCTTTTGATTGGAGCATTTAGTCCATTTACATTCAGTGTTATTATTGAGAAATATGGGTCAAATGTCATTTCTTCCTGGAATTTCTTTAGAGGAGAGCTCTTCCATTTCATCATTTTGGCTAGCTTTCCGTGTTTTGTCGGTTTTAAAAGCTTGTTATGTACTCAGCACCTGTGAGTACTCCTGTATTAACAAAGTCTCTTTGAGTGTCCAGGGCCTGTCATTTCAGGAATTGTTCTTTGAATGGTGTCTCTTGGTCTCTCTTGTTGAGACTTAGGTTATTTTATTTCCGTACTCGTAGTGGTATTTAGGACTCTCCACCATGTGTACTTTGGCTTGTTTCTTGAGGTAGCCCTGGAAAAGAAAACAGACAGACAAACACACAGGGAACAAAGGCATGCAAGTGCACAGACAAATCCAACAAACAAGCAAACTGAAAGGGAAAAAGAAAAAGAAGATAAGAAAAAGGAAAAAGAGAAAAAAATGCCAAAAGACAAAGGACAGTCTAAAAGCATAAAACCAGAATTCCCAGCTACAAATAAAGAGCAGGGTGTGTGCAGTGCTGACAGAGGAGCATGTACAAAGAGAGAAAGGACAGGGGCAGGGAGAAATTGAAATTGGACAATGACCAGGCAGAGAGACTAAGAGGCTTAATTCAGAGAGAGAAAGAGGAGAATATGGTAGGAGGTGAGGAGAAAGAGACAAAGATAATGTTACTCAGAGAAACTATTCAGTCTGATTACTCCAGAGAGAGAGAGATGGAAAGTTAGCAGTGGAGGTGTAGAACATACATCTTGAGAATGGATTAAATGTTAGTGTTTAAAACAAACCAAATACCAGAGTGCTCAGTCCAGCAGAGGGGAGGGATACGAATGAGACAAGGGAAAAATATATCTGAATAGAAAGTATTGATCTAGAATTAATCACCACAGTGGGTCCATGTTGGTCTTGCCCCGGGGTTCCAGTAAAAATACCCCAGCTCCCTAGCACTGATGGGCGTGGTTTGGCATAGGCGTGTCTTAGCCTCCACTTAGCCCTGGGATGCTCTCTAAAGTCCTACTTTGGTGGTTGTGGGGAGAAAAATGGCGCCCCCCCCCCCCCCCCCNATGGGCGTGGTTTGGCATAGGCGTGTCTTAGCCTCCACTTAGCCCTGGGATGCTCTCTAAAGTCCTACTTTGGTGGTTGTGGGGAGAAAAATGGCCCCCCCCCCCCCCCCGTCCCCTCTCAAATCAAGCATCGTAACTCACTCTTTCAGGTCTGATCTCCTGTGCTGCGGGCGTAGCTGAGGTGGGGCCATGCTCTATCTATGTCCCAAGCCAGGCCTTGTTTCCAGATCTTAGACTGGTGCACACCGTTGATACCGCCCAAAATATAAACCCGAAGGCCGAGTCCCTGTGAACAGCTTCAAGCCTCTCCTCTCCCCACTGGGAATCAAGCTGAGCCAGAAGAGTAGAGGAGCGGCTTCAGTTGCGCCGCTTCCCCTCCGGGTCAAGCTGGAGAGCAGAGGAGCGGTTTCTCCCAGTGTTGCCTGGGACCAGTGCGTCCCGCTCAAGGTCAGCTGGACAGCTGGAAATCAGATCCCTCTGTGTCCTGAGCCGAGGTTTTTCTCTTCTCCAGGGACAGGGACAGTTTCTTGAGCAGTTTCAGCCGCTCTTTCTTTTCCCCTTGCCTCACTGTGGCTCCCTGCCAAGGGGACTCCCTCCCCTCCCTCCATGTCTCCGTCCCGGCCCGTTTTTATGTTCCCCAGTTCACACTCACACTATAAGGTATTCTCAGTGGACTCTGTCTCCTCTTCTTCCCAAACCCCTAAATTCTGTAAGGGATCCTATGGCTTCAGGTCTTCTCCGTTTGAGAGGGGGGGCGAGTGAAATGTCTAATATCATTGATTTAATGTCACCCTATTTCCTAGTAAAGTGTCCTTATTTACATGTGAATAATTATGAACCTATCAATCCTTCTTTGAAAAACTCTTTGGAGTTTATAATTCCTGGACCTTCCCTTCTTGTGCCCCTAGCTTCCCATCTTATACTCTATTGGAACCATGCTCATTAAGGTTTCAGTGATCTCCTCATTACCAAATTCACTGTCTATTTTGTTTCCCTCCTTTTCAATCTGTTAACAAAATTTGGCACTATTAACGGTATACCACTTCTTAATACTCTCTCACGTGTCTTCTCTCTTCCCTCTCTGACCGCCCCTTCTTGCTCTTCTCTTGTTCTCACTGTCTCTTGTTCTTCATTCACTCTTTAGCTATTTGTATCGTTAAGCGTTTATTTCTTGGAACTTCTGTCTTCTTATTCTCCATTTTTATTTCTGGACACTCTCTTCTCTCTCCATACCTGCAAACATTTTCTCCCCTAAAAAAGCTAAAAAATATTTAACTAAGCCCTGGTTTCCCACTGCCATCCTCAAAGCCCCAAGGTAAAAACTACTCATTATATCATCACTATAAACAACTATGTAAACTCATATTTGAAAGTCCTCCAAATGAAGCAGTTCTACTTTCAAAAATAATCATTCTTTACATTTTTGTACATATTACTCCTAGATTTTACATATAGTTTTGGAGTTATTTATATACCTATTTATCTATCTGTCTAAATTTATCAATAAATTCATGGAATTTGGGCAGTAACTTGCATTTTCAATTTATCTTTATTTTTATTAATTTTTTAGGACATTTCCTTAATAACACTCCATGTGTCTAACCATTTTTAATTCCAGTATAATTAAACCATGGTGTTCTATTAGTTTCAGGTGTACAGTATAGTAATTTAACAGTTCTATACATTACTCAGTGCTCATTATGATAAGTGCACTTTTAATCCTCTTCATCTTTTTCACCCATCTCCTCACCTACCTCGCTTCTAGCAACCACCAGTTCATTCTCTATATTTAAGAATCTGTTAATACCCATTCTTCTCAAGCTATTCAAAAAAATGGAAATCCAAGGAAAACTTCCAGACTCATTCTATGAAGCCAGCATCACTTTGATTGTCAAGCCAGACAGAGACCCACCAAAAAGAGAAAACTACAGGCCAATATCCTTGATGAATACAGATGCAAAAATCCTCAACAAGATACTTACCAATCGGATTCAACAGCACATAAAAAGAATTATCCTCCATGATCAAGTGGGATTTATTCCTGGGTTACAGGGCTGGTTCAATATTCGCAAATCAATCAATGTGATACATCACATCAACAGAAGAAAAAATAAAAATCATATGATCCTGCCAATAGATGCAGAAAAAGCATTTGACAAAATCCAGCACACCTTCTTAATAAGACCCTTGAGAAAGTCGGGATAGAAGGAACTTACTTAAACATCATAAAAGCGATCTCTGAGAAGCCCTCAGCTAACATCATCCTCAATGGGGAAAAACTGAGTCTATTTTGTCTGATATAGATATTTTTACCTCAGCTTTCTTTTCACTTTCTTTTGAACGATAAATGCTTTCCTATCCCTTCACTTTTAATCCACATGTGTCTTTATGTCTGAAATTAATGACTTGTAAGAAGCACATAGATGGGTCTTGGTTTTTTTTTTTGGTTTTTCTCTTTTTTATTATTCAGTCACCCCAAGTCTTCTGATTGGGACATTTAGTCCATTTAAATTCAACGTAATTGATAAGAATGTACTTAATGCCATTTTGTTATCTGTTTTACAGTAGTTTTTGTAGTTTTTCACTGTTCATTCCTTCTCTTGCTCTCTTATCTTGTGTTTTTATGACTTTCTTATGTGATGTGCTTAGATTCCTTTCTTTTTGTTTTTGGCATTTCTATTACAGGTTTTTGATTTGTGGTTACCATTAGGCTTATATATAAAATCTTGTGCATAGAGCAGTCTATGTTAAGTTGATGGTCGCTTAAGTTTGAATCCATTCTAAGGGCCTCCCTCATGTTTTGGGTATATGACATCATACTTTATATCCTTTTATTTTGTGAATCCTTTGACTGATTATTGTAGGTATATTTGATTTTGCTGGTTTTGTACTTTAACCTCTGTATTGGTTTTGTAAGTGATTACTACTTTTGTTTTTTAGAGAAAGTCTTTTTTTAGTTTATTTATTTATTTTGAGAGAGAGAGAGAGCACACGTATGAGTGGAGGAGGGGCAGAGAGATTGGGAGAGAGAGAATCCAAAGCAAGCTGCATGCCCTCAGTGCCGACCTGATGCTGGGCTCAATCTCATGAACTGTGAGATCATGACCTGAGCCAAAATCAAGAGTTGGGGCCACAAAGTCGCCTCTAATCTACTACTTCTCTTATGTTTACACGTACCTCTGAAATTTTTTCCTTTCTTAATTTTTTTTTTTTTTTTGCTCCTGATTATGGTCTTTCCTTTCAACTCAAAATCCCCTTTAACATTTCTTCTATGACTAGTTTAGTGATGATGAATTCCTTTAACTTTCATTCACCTGGAATATGCAATCCCTCCTTCTATTTTGAGTGATAGCTTTGCTTGTAAGAGTACTCCTAGTTGTAGATTTTATTTTTCCAGAACCTTGACTATGTCATGCCACTCCCTGCTGGTCTGCAAAGTTTCTGTTGAAAAATCAGCTGATAGCCTTATAGGGTTTCCCTTGTATATAACTGTTTTATTTTCTCCTTTTTTTTTTTTTTTTTTGCCATTTTAATTATTTTCTCTTTATATGGACCTCCTTTGGTTGAAGTGTTGGGGGATCTCTGTGGACTTCAGGAGCTGGATTTCTGTTTTCTTTCTCAGATTTGGGAATGTTTCAGATATTACTTCTACAAATAAATTTTCTGCCTCCTTTTCTCTCTCTTCTCTCTATGGGATCCCTATGAAGCAAATGTTACTATGCTTGCTTGTGTTGCTGAGTTCCCTTATGCTATTCTCGTGTTCTATTATTTTCTTTTTTCTTTTTCCTGTTCCATTTGGTTGTTTTCCATTCCTCTATCTGTCAGATGCATTCTTCTGCTTCCTCTAGTTTCCATTTATTCCATCTGATGTATTTTTAATTTCAGTTCTTAGCTTCTTCATCTCTCATTGGCTCTTTTCAATATTTTCTATTTCTCTGTTAAGGGTCTCACTGAGGTCTCACACTCTTTTCTCAAGTCTAGTGAGCATCTTTGTGACCATTAATTTGAATTCTTTTTCTAGCTTATTACTTACCTACATTTTGTTTAGCAATTTTGCTGTGATTTTTGTCTTGTTCTTTCATTTGGAAACTATTCCTCTGTTTCCTCATTTTGTCTAGCTCTGTTTTTGTTTTTTGTTTGTTGCTATGTGTTAGAAGAGTCAGTTATGTCTTCTGATCTCTAAAGTAGTGGTGTTATGAAGAAAAGATCCTCTAGTGCCTTTCAGTGCAATGACCCCTGGTCACTGGAACCTGGTGCTTCAGGGATGTCTTCTAAGAGTGTTGCATGCACCCTACAATTATGGTTGAGCCATGTTTGCCTTCAGTCCAGTAATCTGTAATGACCTTCTTTGCCTGTTGTGAGCAGGATTTGGTCCCTGTGCTGATTAGTGGTCAGTCAGGGGCCACCTTGGGCTTGAGTCAGCTCAGTCCAGATGCCTGCCCTCAGATGGTTTGCCAGAACTGTATTGCACTAAAGTACAAGGTGCTCTCCCAGTGTTGTTCCCTGAAAGGCTCTAGTTGTTTGGTGGGGTCTTTAGTTAAGATGTCTGCTCCCAGTCTGTCTGGTGGGGTTGCAGTGACCCTGAGCTACTATGCTCTCTATTTGTGCTGCCCCCTGTGATGTTTTTGTTGGTGGGCAGGGCCAGCAGTCAGATTAGATATCTGCCCCCTGCCCATTACTAGGGCTGCAGTCAAACTGGTGTTGTGGTAATCTGCCCCTCTTCCCAGGGCAAGAGTCTCTTCAGGTTGGTGCTGGCCACTGATGGGGTTGCTTACACAATGAAATGCTTGTGGCATTGACTTTGGATGTATTCCTGCCAAGGGGGGGTTCTACGGGGTGTGTCCGCAGGAGAACTGGGTTGGGTGTCCTGTTCACAAGCTAAGCGATAAGTGTTTGGGCTTGTTCCTGCAGGTGTTTGTGTATCTAGGCTCGAAGTGAGGAGAGAGAAATGACACCAGCCAGCTCCTTTGTTCTTGGAGAAGTCTCACAAAGATCCCTGCTCCTTCTACACATGCTCTGAGACCAACAAATAAATCTCCCTCCTGTATACCCCAGGTGCCTCTCAAACTGCTGCTTCTATGTTGTATCTTGGTGCGGTTGTTTGTTATGCTATCTGTTTAAGGGCGGAGCCTCAGTTTCCTAGTGTCTTGTGGCTTTCCCAGAGCTGAGCCTGGTGATTTTTAAAGTTCCTGTGTTAAGCCCCACAGATTTTAAAAAACTTGCAAGGTTAAGCTCTTCTAGTTTTCAAAGCCAAATATTATGGGGATTTGTCTTCCCAGTGTGGGTCCCCGTGCCTGGAGTACCTGATGTTGGGTCTACTTCTCTCTCTTCTCCATGTCAGCAGTGTGCCTCCCTTCTGAGGCCAGTCTTTTGGGTCAGCGTGGTTCCTAACCATGTCTCTACCCTTCCTACCTTTCTTGATGTGGCATCTTCTCTATGACTAACTGTAGAGAAACTATTCTGCCAGTCATCAGGTCATTTTCTGTTTTTTGTTGTTGTTGTTGTTGTTGTTTTACATACACTGATGTGGGTGTTATCTAGGGGTATCCATGGAATGATGTGAGCCTAGGATTCTCCTACTCCACAATCTTCCCCCAGTAACTTGAATTTTTTATATTTAACAGTATGTCATGGACAATTTTCCCACGATTTGTATAGTTTGATTTCATTATTTTCTTTTGCTAAAGTTTTTGAAAACAGAGTCAATATCATTTCATTCTCACATGCTTTATTACACGTCTCTAAAAAGGGGAGCCAAGATATTAGTTAGCTAGACTTGTGACCATTAATTATTAGTCCTTCAAAATTATTATTACTTGATATTATCTAATACCCAGTCTATATTCAAGTTTTTCCAATTATCGTATCCCCAGCCTTTTTATAGCATCCAAACAGGTTTTGCACATTGCCCTTGATTGTTGTCTGTTATATCTCTTCAGTATGGAACAGTCCACTTTTCCTTTTCTTCTTTCTTTTTCACATTGCTGGCTTGTTTTTAAAAACTAGGTCAGTTTGTATGGCAGCAAGCCCCACATTTTGAATTTCTCTTTTTGCCTAAGTGTCCATCAATGGATGAATGGATCAAGAAGATGTGGTTTATCTATACCATGGAATACTACATGGCAATGAGAAAGAATGAAATCTGGCCATGTGTAGCAACATGGATGGACCTTGAGGGTGTTATGCTGAGCAAAGTAAGTCAGGCAGAGAGGGACAGGTATCATATGTTTGCACGTATAGGAGGATTAGGAGGAACTTGACGGAGGAACAAGGGGGAGAAGAAGGGCGGAAATGGTGGGGGAAAGGGAGAGAGGCAAACCATGAAAGACTCTTGAATGCTGACAAAAACTGAGGACTGATGGATGTGGGGGGTAGGGGGGATGGGCATGGAGGAGGAAACTTGTGGAGATGAGCACTGGGTGTTATGTGGAAACTAATTTGACAATAACTATTTGTAAAAAAAAAAAAGAATGAATTTATCTCTTTGTTTATTCATAGTGTAGTTTAATTTGTTCTTTTTCATATTTCCTGCAGAATAGAAATTAGTTCTAAGTGTTTGATTACACTTAAGTTTCCCTTTCTTTGGTATTAATACCACACATGGCTTTGCATCAGGCACATGATGTACAATTGTCCTGATTTTAGTGACTCTCTAGTCAATGGATTCAGCTGTTGATATCTGTACTCTCCCACTGTGAAATACCCATCAATCTTCCAACTAATGGTTTTTTCCATTATTGTCTATTGTCTGAAATAAGGATTACATTAGAAGTTGCAAAATGGTGATTTTTCTAGTTTTATCATTTCTTTCCATTTATTAGATGGAATTACTCTGTAATGAAGAAGTTTACTTCATTAACTAGAGATATTTGGTTACTCTGAAATAGTTTGCAAAAAAAAATGATATTCTTTCCTTTATTTATTTATTTATTTGTTTGTTTGTTTGTTTATTTTTATTTTTGAGGCAGAGAGAGAGCATGAGCAGGTGAGGGGCAGAGAGAGAGGGAGACACAGATTCTGAAGCAGGCTCCATGCTTTGAGCTGTCAGCACGGAGCCCGATGTGGGGCTCGAACCCACGAACTGTGAGATCATGACATGAGCCCAAAGTAGACGCTCAACTGACTGAGCCACCCAAGCACCTCTATTCTTTTCCTTTAATTGTCAGTTTTCAGATGAAAGAGTTGATGTCTCAATGAAGGATTTTTCCCCCTTCTTTTTGTGTTGAGTATCATTATTGTGGGCAGAATATTAGCCCCATAAAGATGTCCATGTCCTAATCCCCAGAACCTGTGACAATGTACCGTTATATGGCAAAAGGGGACTTTGCCGATGTGACTAAGTTAAGAATCTTGAGGTGGGAAAACTATTCTGGATTATCTGGAAGAGCACAGTATAGTCACAATGGTCCGTATAAGAGGGAGGCTGAAGTATTAAAGGCAGAGAGGGAGATGTGATTGTGGAATCAGGAGTCAGAGACAGAGAAATATGGAGATACCACAGTCCTGCCTTTAAAGATGGAGGAAGCAAATGAACCAAAGAACACAGGCAGCTTCCCAGAGCTGGAAAAGGCAAAGAAATGGATTATAACTTACAGCCACCAGAAGGCACATAGCCTTGCTTACATCTTGATTTTAGGATTTACCTGTAAGGTAGTAAATTTGTGTTGTTTTAAGCCACAGAATTTTTGGTAATTTGTCATTACTCAGCAGTAATAGGAAACCAATAACATTTTTACATTTTAGAATGCTTTTAATCAAATTGTAGTCACTGTTCTTGACTACATTCTCATTTTGCTATCTTTGTCCAATGGGAAGCCTTTCCAGATATCTTCTGTGACCTTTTGACATGGCTCTATTTTTAAAATATCTGTGCTTTCTGATACTGTAGAGGGCCTTTGCTCATCTTGAATATCCCTTGCCCCAGGGCTGGAATGAGTAATTTCTTTGACAGAAATAGTATTAAGAGTCTAGAACTTGAGAGCTTTTAATACTTGTTGCCACTCTGTTATCATTGTTTCCAGACTTGTTCAGAGTACAGAGTAGAGATTTAGAATTTTATTTTCAGCAAACAATATTCTTCATGGTTTATTATTGAATATATATGCTCTTTGAAGGAAATTTAGACAATATAGATACATATCAGGAATTTAAAAACTCACCAACAATAATTGCTTATTGGAAATACATATTTTGGAAATAGTTATGAATTCATATGGGTATTTCTATGTCTAATTTACTACTTTCTGGCTTGTACTTAAATTCTTTGGTTTTATATTTGTAACTTATTTTTTTACATGGAAAATTTTGGTTCCTAATAGTATTAGCATAATTACTCATTTGCTTTATCCTATTGTATATAAAATAGTTCCAAGAAGGCTATTGAGATATCTTTGCAGTTTTATTTGCCCTTAGAATATTCTAGTAAGGTTGTACAATCAAAATACTAAAAGTTAGGCCACTAACTTGATATGAATTAGGTATATTCATTTTCATATTCAAATTTTAGGGATTCTCTTTAAGTTTTTTTTTTAAGTATATGAAATATATATATATATGACTTCAAAGTCAAAACTACAATCATGGAATAGAAAAGTTTCACATCTATCTATCTCCGCCTCCCTGTTTTCTCTTTCTCTTTGTAGGTTAACATTTAAATTGTTTATTTATTTTTATTTATTTATTTTTATTTTAGAGGGATAGAGAGAGAGAGAGTATGTGAGTTAGTGGGGGAAGGGCAAAGAGAGAAGGAGAGAGAGGATCTTAAGCAGGCTCCATGCTAAGCATGGATGCTGGGATCATGACCTGAGCCAAAATTAAGAGTCCAATGCTTAACTGACTGAGTCACCCAAGCACTCCTATATTGTTTATAAGTGGTTTATGATTAAAAATTAATTTTTCAAACATTTTATATTTGTATTCACATTTTTACCTTAATTTTTTAAAAGAAATTATCCTGTATGCACTTTTATGCATCTTGCTTTTTTTTTTCACTAAAATATGTAACAAAGAACCTTCTATGTCCACATGTAGAGCTTTTCCTCATTCTGTTTTACAGCTGCATGGCTTCGATTATGTGAACATCTCACAGTTTATTCAACCAGTCCTCCTATCAATAGACAATTGGGTTATTTTTATTCTTTTGCTAATACAAGAAATACTATGTCGATTAACTTTATGTTTAAATCATTTTACATTTTTGCTAATTTATTTTTGGGATAGATTACTAGAAATGGAATTGTTGATGGAAAGATAAATGCCTAAGTAAGTCCGCTAGACATTCCTAAATTTCCCTCCATGGAGGTGGTGCTAGTTTGTATTACTACCAACAAATATGAAAGTGCTTTTTCCCTAAAGCTTTGCCAGAGAGGTACATTGCTAAACTTATGGAAAGCTTTCACAACCTAATGAGTGAAAAAGGCTATCTGCTTATAGTTCTGACTTACATTTCTCTTAGATACCAGTGTATGTTCTAACTTCTTAATATTGAGAGAAACATAATGTTACTGTATGAAACCAATGAAAGTGAACCATGAATTAACTCATATTATAATCAAACTATGGAATTAACAATGTTTCTAGCAAAATTCTTTCTTTTTAATTTATTTTATTTCATTATTATTTTAAAATTATTTTTAGAGAGAGAGGCCACAAGCAGAGGACAGGGGCATAGGGAGAGAGGGAGAGAATCTCCACTGAGTGTGGAGCCTGACATGAGGCTTTATCTCACAACCTTGAGATCATGACCTGAGCCAAAATCAAGAGTCAGTTGCTTAACTGACTGAGCCATGCAGGTGCCCCTAGCAAAATTCTTATATAGTTATAAACATATAGTTCTGAAAATCAGTGTTTTGATTTTTTTCTAATATGCATTGTCGAAAGTTACAATTCTCACTTTTTCCATGTACATATAATTTTTGAAATGTGTCATACAATATTTTAAATTTGGTATTTTAACTGATCATTCTTAAGTGGAATTTTTGTTTTTAATCTTCGTAATAACATAATTACTATGCTTTTATTTCTGGCATACTCACAATAGTTTTAAAAAAAGACTTTTAGAATGTATTTATATACCTGTATTTGCATTTAAATATTTGAATTGGAAATTTGAAAGGAATCTTTGCTTCTCACAGAAAAAAATCCACCATTTACTTGCCTTTCTGTGAATTCGTACTTACTTTGAAGTATATTATTCAAATATCTTATAAGGAGTTACACATTAAGAAAATGATATCATATTTGCTTATGTTATTATGACTAGACCTTATCATGAGGAGATATTTCTAAAGTTCCTAAGAATTTCTAGCTGTAGAAAGAATTACCATAAATCTTCTGGTTTGATTTACTTGCATTTCTACTTGTGCTGATATATCTATAGATTGTTTTGTCTGCTGTTGTTGATCTCTTAGTTTGTTCAATCAAATGATGTTGGGAAATTTTAATAAAGTCACTGTTTTTTTCAAGTTGCTGATATGTTAGTTAATGTGGAAAGCATTATTGACTACAAGATAGGTAATTGGGACTTTTAAATAAATAGCTATGCTTTGAACCAAATATCTAGGAAAAGAGTCACAAGTGTTTATTGCTTATCAGAAAGGAAGATGGAGCCAGATAGAGAGGTGGAAACAGGTACTTAAGTCAAATGTGGCACATTGCTCTGGTTATTTATTGTTATTTAATATACAAACTCAAAACACAGGGGGGGGCACCTGGTTGGCTCAGTCAGTTGAACGTCTGGCTTCGGCTCAGGTCATGATCTTGTGGTTCATGGGTTCAGGCCCCACATTGAAGAACCCACTTCAGATCCTCTGTCCTCCTTTCTCTGCCCCTCCCCCTCTTGTACTCTCCCAAAACTAGATAAACATTAAACAACAACAGCAGCAACACAGTGGTTTCAAGTGCAGTTTATGATTATCTCATAGAGTCCTGGGTTGTTGTCTATGGAGACTGGGGGTGGAGTCATTGAAAGTGGGACTGGGCTGGACATCCAGGGTAGCTCTCTGGCCCTGTAGCAACCTCCCGGGGCCATGAAAAGGAGGGCCATTCCATGTGGCTTAGGCTTTGTAGGCATAACATCTGCCAGGTCAGTTAATGGTTGCATCTGAAACTGGCACAGAGTGACTTCTCCCAATCTCACTTAATCTGAGGAGTCACAGGACACATTTAGATTCAACAGGGTAGAAAAATAAATACTTCCTGATAGAGAAGCACAAAGAAGAGCATGTAAAATGGGAAATATAGTTGAGGTAATCTTTGGAATATACAATCATCAGCCTTACTTTTTCTTTTTTTTTAAGTGTGTGGTCAAACTGTGACACCATGAATTACCCATCTGAGACTAAGAAAAGTCTAACAAACAAATTTAAGTCCTTTTTACTCGAGCTTTCCATGCTTTTACAGATAGTATAGGTTTCATGTTTTATTGTTTCCTTCTAAGGGTTAAAGTAAAATTCTCTGCTGATGACTTTTTCTTTGGGTTCTGGCTGTTCCCTTTATTTTATGAAATCCATTATCTGACTTGTCCAGTGTAATCAGCACACATTTTCAATTCTAGTGCATAAGATGAACTTTGTTGTCTTGCTAGGGAATTTTGTGGTAGAATCTATATAAAATTGATCTTATGATCCTTACTTATTCCGGGACAGGTTAAAAGTATAAAAGGATTTTTTTCAAAGTACTTCTTGTTATCCACTGCATCTATAATGTGAAAATGACTCCTTTAGGCCTGATCTTTGGGCTTACAGTTCTTGCTGGGCATTATAATGTAATAATAATTGCTGTATTTATAGTGTGGTTGTAATAGTCAAGGCACTGTGCTCAGTGCTTTAAATACATTTTATTTTATGATATAGATACTCTCATAGATGAGAAAACTAAGACTTAGTAAAGTAAAATTCTTTGACTTGACACACACAGCTTGTAAATAACAGAGTTGGAATTAGAATCTAAGTCTCTTTCATGTGAGAAACTGTTGGCTTCATACTCCATCTACTTTAGTTACTGAGTTAGGCTAGGACAAAAAAATCTGGTCTGGATTTGAAAACCAGACAAATGATTTACTCAGTCCAAGGTTATTCTCCTTTTGATTTAGTATAAAAGTGGCCAACAGTATAAAGGATATATATATAACATAAAGTGAGGCCCTCAGAAATCAAAGGTCAATGTATACTGTGCAGAGACGCTCAGAGGGACAGTTTTGCTGCAGGGCCACATCATCCCTCATGAAAGGATTCATCTTATTACACAGAAGGCAATTCCTCACCATGCCACAGATATTACACCTTTGTGCTATAGAAAGCCTAGCCATGGTCTACTTCAGTCCCTAAAGAAATTGCATCTTTTCTATTTGGGCTGTAAGTCCACTTATTTGGATTTTTGATAACTTTTGGGAGAGAGAGCATATATGTAGGAATAAAACTATATGCCTACAACTAAATGCAAATGACCAGCATATCCTTTCTTTCTTTTTCTTTTTTTTTCTTTAGTTTATTTATTTATGAGAGATAGAGACAGCATGAGTGAGACAGGGGCAGAGAGAGAGACACACACAGAATCTGAAGCAGGCTCCAGGTGCTGAGCAGTCAGCACAGAGCCTGATGCGGGGCTCAAACCCACAGACTGTGAGATCATGACCTGAGCCAAAGTCGGACACTTAACCCACTGAGCCACCCAGGCGCCCCTGTGTATCCTTTCTCTAATGCTTGGCACATCCCGAGAACCAGGCAGCCGCCCTTAGTGACTAAGTTGATACACGCACCCAACTTTTGTAACAGGGGAAATTGTGCAGGTTCATGGCCTAAAGAAACATCAGGGAAGTATATGAGCATTAGATAAAAATCTGGAATGACTGTTCCACAAACTGCTTTTGTATTTATATTGTCAACCCTCTGTCCTGCATGATTTAGTTCTGCAAATAGCAGTAGCCAATGCTAAATTTTCCCTGCTGCCTAAAGTCTTGATAAGAGCTGACTTTACTATTTCATCTTTATACCCCTTACAGCAAGAAAGAGAGAATTTTATCATAAACTTGGTATGAATTAGATAAAAAGCAACTAGTGCCTATCCTGGGCTTCAGTCCTGCAAAGACTGGAAAACTGAGCTAAGTAAGGAAACTATGGCAGTTGCCTGGATCACGTCATCCGATCACCAATGTCTGTTTTTCCTTTCTTGAATCTGGTCATAGGGTATTGGGGACTATGTAGCAATGACTAAAAAAGGTTGTTCTTACAGGTGAAAGATAATGCCAGTTTGCTGTATTAGGTAGGATTCTGTCAGGAAGTAGATGAAAAGGTGAGATATCAACCATGTTTACAGAGGTGTGGTTTCCTGGGGAGGAGCCACTGAGATACAGCACTGTGGGGCTGCATCACTCCTAGGCCTGCAGAGGTGAGGAAAAGGGGTTGTGTGGACGAGCTGCCTGGTGAGGGCTGCAAAATGGGGTAGAGGAGCCAGGCAGACAGCCCAAGGCCAATCTGCAAGGAGGGAGCCCAAGGACTAACACACCAACCTCACTCTCTTTCCTTGATTTTTCCCCCCAGGGGCTCTCCATTGACTGAGTGCAACTGAAAACAACGGTGCAAGGGAACCTGCTGATGAGTCCAAACAGATGAGCCCCTGTGGCCTCAGGCAAAGGAAGGAAGAAGGGGAGGGTGGCTCTGGAACAGCAAATAGAAAATAACCGGCACATTTTCAGATCTTTATCATACTCCTTTCATGTAAATTGCCCTTTGAGTGAAAAGTAGTACATTTCTTGTAAGCAGAGCATAATTGGGGTGGTTGTTTTCATTTTGGGAAACCCATAGGGGAGCAAACCCACATGATCAAGAGGGATTTTGATTTTTACCTGTGAGGCCATGAACAGGTACAAATTCTAATAGGTGGGATCTTTTTGTTTCAAGGTTCAGAAATTAATATTGGCTTAAAGCAAAAAAAAATTTTTTTTCTTAGAAGTATATGCAGAAATGCTGAAGAATAAGTCTGAGACAGGTTGGCTTCAGGGGCAAAACTGTTTAGTGGTCTTGTCCAGGAACCACCAGTGGGATAAATACATTTTGATATTTTTGTTCTTACATCACTCCCATAAAAATGCAAAGCTCCAGGATGAGTCTGATTGGTGTAATTCGGGTCACAAGCCTTGATCTACAGGTCTATATTTATAGCCCTCAAGGAAGGAAAAGACATTTCCACAAAGGATGCAATTTTTAATAGAGGAATCAATGCTCAGTCAGAACAAATGGAGCCAAAGCTGGGGCTGGCCCAAAGAAAGATTACTTGAGCAGAGAAATACTGAGAGAATGAGTTCTGTTAAGATAACAGAGGGAATGAAGGTGGATAGCACTTGGCAGAGAATCATGTACCCATGACTTTCAACGGCAATGGCATTTATTTTTCCATGCTCATCACCCCTTGTGACTAGATTATTACCAAGGAGTAAACAGAGTGGGGCAAATGGTGACAGCATTGAGATACTACAAACAAGTTAAAAATAAAAGGTTGCGGTGAGATGGCCAGTGATGATCATCTTTAGTAAAATTCAGATAGTATGGCTGTTTTGGGTCAGAAAAATTATAAAATTGTAAATTAGCTTCATTGGAATTCTGGAGTTAATAGAAGCTTCAAGTTGTTCAGTGAGTTAGGTTTTGCCCTTCGGTCTAAAGAAGAAGCAATTTAAGCAAGATAAGAGTCCCTCACACAAGTAACTTCACAAGAGAAGGATTAAAACCCAAAAGATAAGAATCAGAATAATGTTTCTTGGTGTTTCCAACTGTAAAATGCATTTTTGTGAACACGTATCTACTCTTCTTCTCCTTTTAATTGGGAGTTTTATTTTTAGGATAGAAACTTGTTTTTATGCGGGGAAATATTGAGATCCAGTTGGTTAAAAATTAGGGTTCAAAGCTCAACTATGTGAGGTAGGTACTATTATTAGCTTCATTTCATAAATTGTGAAATTGAGATATAGAAGCTCATATGTATGTGTGTAACAGAGCTAAGATTTGAACCCAGCAGTCTGATTCAGAGATTGTGGGCTTAACCACCCTGGTAGGGTTTTCTTGTCATGTTATTTACTGTGTTTCTCTAGACAAATGCAAAATTTCCAATATGTAAACTTTTACAGAGTATCAATCTGAGACGCTACCATCAGGTCTTATTTAATATGACATATTGATATGATGATGGGCTTTGAGTGGATGGATGAGTGAGTGGGTAAAGATGAAACCTGTTAATGATCAACTTTTAACTTTGATGAACAACAAATAGTCATGAACCCAGGTAAAGTCACAAATTCTACAGTCAGCATTAGGTTTCTTAGGTGGAATGATGGATGGGAACTTATCAAAGCATTCTTACCAAAGTTCATAATGGACACTTTAATCTTTTCTCATTAACAAGTAAGAGTAAATCCCAATTGCTATTCAGGTTATTTGGGTTCTAGTGCCAGCCCATGCCTCATCTGGGAATAATTGTGAGATCGCACACATAGGAACTTGAAAAATGGCTATCCTTAAATGGCAACTGCTCTGGAACAATTCCTTGAGTTAGTGTGGACAGACTGCCTTGTGACAAGATGAAATGCATATCCTGGAGATCTCAGTACTTAATTTCAGTGCAGTTTGGAGTTTATAGGAGAAGCACAAAAATAGCCATTGGGCTCTGGTAAAGACAGAAACTTACTATACCCAGCAAAGCTGTCCTTCAGAAAAAAAAGGAGAAATAAAGACTTTCCTGAACAAACAAAAGCTGAGGAAGTTTATCACAGCTAGGCCTACCTTACAAGAAGTGCTAAAGGGTGTTCTTCATATGGAAAGAAAAAGAAGTTAATTAACATAGAAAAAAACATATGAATTTGTAGAACTCACTGGTATCAGTGAAAATATAATCAAAGTCAGATTTTCTAGTATTATAATGGTGCATAATTCACTTACAACTCCAATTTAAAGGTTAAAAAATGTATTAAAAAGTAACCATAATGACAATAATTTTTCTTGATGCACAATATAAAAAGAAGTGCAACGTAACATCAATAACCTAAAATGTGAGTGGGAAAGAAGTAAAAGTATAAATTTTTCTGTGCTATTGAAGTTAACTTGTTATCAGCTTAAAAGAGCATGTTATAACTAAAAGATAATTTACTAACCACATGGCAACCACAAAGGTAAGACTTAGAGTAAATACACAAAAGACTATGATAAAGGATTCAAGCCATACCACCACAAAAAGTCATCAAATCACAAAGGAAGGTAGGAGAGAAAGCAAGAAACAAAGTGTCTACAAACAGAAAACAATGAGCTATATGGCATTAATAAGTCCTTATTTATTTACAATAACTACTTTAAATATAAACAGAGTATTTTCTCAAATAAAGAGACATTGAATGGCTTAAGAAAAGACTAAGTGACATGCTGACCTCAAAAGATTCACTTTTAAGGACACACATAATTTGAGAGTGAAGGAGTGGAAAAAGATATTTCAAGCAAATAGAAAACAGAAGAAATCATAGGTAACCATACTTATGTCAGACAAAATAGACTTTAAGTTAAAAATGGCCCAAGAAACAATGAAGGTCATTATATAATGAGCAAAGCATCTAAATATATAAAGCACAATACTAATAGAACTAAAAGGAGAAATAAAAAAGCAATACAATAAGAGTTGGAGACTTTAATATCCCATCCCCAACAATGGATAGATCATCTAGAGAGAATCCATAAGAAAACAGATATGAAAAACACTGCAAACCAAATGGACTTAACAGATATGTACAGAATACTTCCATCCAATACAAGCAGAACACACATTGTTCTCAAGTGTACATGGAACATTTTTCTAGGATAGACCTTATATTAAGCTGGAAAACAAGTCTCAGAAAATTCAAGGAGATGGAAATTATATCCAGTGTTGTTTCTGACCACAATGGTATGAAACTAGAAATCAATAACAGGAGGAGAGAGATGGCAAATTCACAAAAACATAGAAATTCACGAATATATGATCAATACACTGTTGAACAATTAATGAGTCAAAGAAGATATCAAAATAAAAATTTTAAAAATCTTGAGACAAACGAAATTAGAAACAACTTACCAAAACTTATGAGATGCAGCAAAAGTAGTTCTACAAGGAAGGTTTACAGCTCTAAATACATTTCAAGAGAAAAGGTCTTAAATAAGCAACCTAACATTATACTTACAATAACTATAAAAAAAGTAACAAATTAAGCCCAAAGTTAGCAGAAGGAAGAAAACAATAAAGATTAGAGCAATGGTAAATGATATAGAGAATAAGAAAACAACAGAAAATTTCAACAAGACTGAGTTGGTTCTTTGAAAAAATGAGCAAAATTGACAAACATTTAACTTTACTAACCAAGAAAAAAAGACAAGGGCCCATAAAAAATCAGAAATAGAAGAGGAGACATTATAACTGATATCACCAAAATGCAAAGAATCATAAGAGACTTCTATAATTGATTATACACTAATAAATTGGACAACCAAAAGAAATGGATAAATTTCTAAAAACATACAACCTAGCAAGACTGAATCATGAAGAAATAGAATATCTGAACTGACCAATAATGACTAGGGAGATTGAAAAAAGAAAACAAAAGCCCAGAACCAGATGGTTTCCCTGGTGAATTCTACCAAACATTTAAAGAAGAATTAATGCCAAAACTTCTCTTCTAAACTTTTCCAAAAAACTGAAGAGGAGGGAACACTCCAAAACTCATTTTACATGGCCAGCATTACTGTAATTCAAGGCCAGATAAGGACATTACAAAGAAGAAAACTACAGGCCAATCCTAAGGAATATAGATGCAAAAATTCTTAACAAAATACTAGCAAACCAAGTTCAACAGCACATTAAAAAGATAATACAATGATTAAGTAGGATTCATTACTGAGATGCAAAGATGGCTTAACATATGCAAATAGGTAAATGTGGCACACACACACACACACAAAATTTAAAAAACGATCAACATAACAGAGGCTATATAGGACAAGTCCACAAATAACATCACTCTCAACAGTGAAGGGCTAAAAGCTTTTCCAGTTACATCAGGAATAAGAGAAGAGAGCCCCCTCTTGCCACTTTAGTTCAACATACTAAGAGTTCTACCCAGAGAAATCAGGCAATATAAAGAAAGAAAAGGCATCCAAATCAGAGAAAGAAATAAAATCATCTCAGTTGGTAGATGATGTGATCTTACATGTAGAAAATCCTAAAGACTACCCCCCAAAAAATGCTTAGACCTAATAAACAAATTCAGCAAATTTGCATGATACAAAAAGCAACATACATAAATTAAATGCATTTCTATATAATCAATGAGTATCTGACAAAGAAATTTTAAAGTCCCATTAACAATAGCACCCAAATAATAAAATACTTAGAGATAAATTTAATCAAGGAGGTGAAAGATGGGTACATTAAAAATTATAAAACTGATTAAAGAAATTGAAGAAGTCACAAATAAATGGAAAGATATCCTGTGTTCATGGGATTGGAAGAATTAATATTGTTAAAATGTCCATACTACCGAAAGCCATTTATAGATTTAATATAATTCCCATCAAAATTCTAGTGACATTAAAAAAATTTTTTATGTGTATTTATCCTGAGAGAGAGACAGAGTGTGAGTGGAGGAATAGCAGAGAAAAGGGAGACACAGAATCTAAAACAGGCTTAAGGCTCTGCTGTCAGCACAGAGCCGGATGCGGGGCTTGAACCCATGAACCACAAGATCTTGATCTGAGCTGAAGTTGAACGCCCAACCAAATGAGCCACCCAATTGCCCCCCCGTGACATTTTTAATAGAGAAAAATTGTAAAACTCATGTGCAATGACAACAGACTCCGAATAGCCAAAGCAATATTGAGAGAGAAGAACAAAACTTGAGGGATACTTTCTGATTTCAAACTATACTGCAGAGCTATAATAAACAAACCAGTATGGTATTAGCATGGAAATAGACACATGGACTGATGCAACAGAATCAAGAGCCTAGAAATAAACCCCTGTATATATAGTCAATTAATATTTGACAAAAAAGCTAAAAATACTCAAAGAGAGAAACAATAGCTTCCTCAGAAAATGGTGTTAAGAAAATGAGGTAATCACAGAGAAGAATGAGGCTGAACCTGTCTTAGACTATTCACCAAAATTAACTCAAATGGATTAAAGATTTAAATTTAAGACCTAAAACTAAAAATTCTAGAAGAAAACATAGGGGAAAAATTACTTGATATGGCTCTTGGCAATCATTTGGAGGGTTATGACAACAAAAACAAACAGGAAAAACAAAAATAAGTGGGCTATACAACTAAAAAGCTTCTGCACAGCAAAGGAAACCATTGAAAGATGAAAAGGCAGCCTATGGATTGGGGGAGCATATTTACAAATCATGTATCTTAGAAGTTGATATCCAAAAGGATAGATAAGGAATTCATACCCAATAGCAAACCAAAACCAAAAACAAGCCAATTAAAAAGTGTGTCAAGGACCTGAAAAGATGTTTTCTCCAAAAAAGACACATAGATGGCCAACAGGTACATGAAAATGTGCTCAACATCTTAATTATCAGGGAAATGTAAGTTAAAACCACAGCGAGATACCATCTCACTCCTGTTAGAATGGCTATTATCAAAGACAAGAGCTAAGTGTTAGCAAGAATGTGGAGAAAACAGAATCCTAGCACACTATTGCTGGGATGTAAATGGTACAGCCACTATGAAAAATAGTAAGGAAGTTCCTCAAAGCATTAAAGATAGGACTACAATCCCACCTCTGGGTGCATATCTGAAGGAAATGAAATCACTATCTTGAAGAGACGTCTGCAGCCCTGAGTTCATTGCAGCATTACACAACGGCTGAGACATGGAAACATCCGAAGTGCCTGTTAATGGATTAATGAAGAGAGATGTACTTTGTATGCATACAATGCAGTTATTCAGCCACAAAAAGAAGGAAATCTTACCAATAGTGACAACATGGATAAACCTGAGGGAATATGCTGAGCGAAATAAGTCAGAGAAAGATAAATATTGAATGATTTCACTCACATGTGGAATCTAAAAATATTATACTTCTAGAAACAGAGATTAGATTGGTGGTTGCCAGGGGTGGTGTTGGGGGAAATGTTGAAGGTGATCAAAATGTATAAACTTCTGGCTATAAGTAAGTTCTGGGGATGTACAGCATAGTGACTATAGTTAACAATACTGTACTGTATACTTGAGAATTATTAATATTAGTATACTCCATTGCATACTAAAAACAATAGATTTTTTTACAGTTGATCTTAGCCGAAAGGCCGAGAAACAGTAACAATAGATATTTTTTAAGTTTATTTGTTTATTTTGAGAGAGAGAGAGAGGGAGAGAGAGAGAGTGTGTGTGTGTGCAAATGGAGGAGAAGCAGAGAGAGGGGGAGAGAGAGAACCTCAAGCAGGCTCCATGCTGTCAGTCCAGAGTCTGTTGTGGGGCTTGATCTCACGACTGTGAGAAATTAAGAGTCGGACATTTAACCAACTGAGCCACCAAGGCACTTCATAAAAGAATAGATTTTTAAAGTTCTCATCACACAAAAAAATGGTAAGGTGATGGATATGTTAACTAACTTTATTGTGGTAATCATTTCACAATATGCATGGATATCAAATCACCACATTGTACATCTTAAATTTACACAGTTCTTTATCAATTTTATCTCAATAAAGCTGGGAAAAATAGAATTATGTGTTCAAGAGATATTTATAAGGCATTCAGTTTTTTTTAAGCAGAAGAAAATGCTATATGGTAATTAGAAGAGTGTTGGCCAACTTCTGAGTTAATAATTTAAGGTGCTGTTATTTTACAAGATCTCAAACTTAGGCACCTAAGTCCACAGGGTTCAATTGAAGTTTTATATTTGACTCTGAGAAACAGCTTGCTTAACTAACGGGGTGGGGGGAATGTTAAAACCCAGAACAAGATGTTTAAAAAAAAAGTTGCTTTAGTGACATCTAGGAGAAATGTATATTGTAAATTTTATTATTATAAAATTTTAAAACAAAAGATGATCTATTTGTATTTTGTTTCCTCAGCGCATTTGCAAATAGGCGATAATTGAAATTAAAACTGGCTATGTGAGCATGGCATTAATCATGTAAACAGCTAGCACCTAGATGACAGTGGGAGTTACTGAACAATAGAAAAATATGCTCACTCGACAGGTTCTAAGGTTTTGTTTTGGCTGTTGTTGGTTGTGTGGGGTGTGTGTGCTGGTGGGAATAGCTTTGTTAACACATTATATCGTTTCCAGGTTGGACTTGATGGACTTGGCTGCCAGGGCATTTGGCTGTTCTTTTTTCCCCCCGCCTGCTTCATGCTGATTACTATGCAGCTGTGTGTTTGTGAAGACAAAGTGTCTAATGTGTGTGTGTTTTTATTCAGAGAAGCATATGGAGCCTTCCTAAGGGAGGCTGGACCTTCCTTGTGATGTGCCAGTGGTGCACGGAGTGGCTGTGGTCAGCAATGCCTACGACGCAGGGTGACTGGGACTCGTTCTGAGATGGATGAGGATTTTCCTTTGGGTTTTATTTGATTCTGTAGTCTACTTTTTTTTTTTTTTTTTAAACCCCTGCAATATTACAGCAGTGACAGAAGCTGTCCGCTTTGAATAGTGTGGTGTTAAAAATCGAGATATCTGAAACACTATGAAGTATAACTGAGGCAATTTGTTGCACGCGGCTGGGTAGGAACAGAGTGAGTAGGAGGAAGGGAGACGTGATGATTGTATAAGAAAGTGTAAGAGAGGGGCGCCTGGGTGGCTCAGTCGGCTAGGCGTCCAACTTCAGCTCAGGTCATGATCTCGCGGTTCGTGGGTTCGAGCCCTGCGTCCGGCTCTGTGCTGACAGCTCAGAGCCTGGAGCCTGTCTTCCGATTCTGTATCTCCCTCTCTCTCTGACCCTCCCCTGCTCACACAGTCTCTATCTCTCTCTCAAAAATAAATAAAATATTAAAAGAAAAGAAAAGAAAAGAAAAGAAAAGAAAAGAAAAGAAAAGAAAAGAAAGTGTAAGAGAAGTTTGTGTGGGGAGGTGGCCCAGAAAGATGACTTACTGGAACAAAGGATGCATGAATAATTTATCTCAAAGTTCACCTACCTCTTTGAAACTTATCACAAGTGTCCTTCCTGGATTTATTTCACTGCATCTTATCATTACCCCTTGCAGATTTATCACAATATCCATCACATTGCACACGGTCTGCCTCTCCCCCAGGACTGGTAAACTCCTTGAGGGCAACCACTCTTCCTTATTCCTTTCCTCTTGTTTCCAGAACTAGATGCTTTCCTTAGTGCCTGGAACCTCTAGGGTAATACATCAATATTTCTGAATAAACAAATAATTATTTTACACTATATTTGGCTACATATGTACACACTACATATGTAAGTGGAACCACATCATGGAAAAACATCAGAGACTAGACAAAAGAGTCACATAAGAGTCATGACATACGGAAAGAAGTGGGCAGAGAAGTGCAGTGTCAATATGTATTTTTGGTCCGATTGTGCCACTAAAGGGTTTTGTGAGTTTATGTAATATAAGTAAATTAATTCCTCTTTGGAAAACTAGGGAGCCTTCCCTGAGAGAAAATATTATTTTATTTGAAAATAAGTATAAAAATAAATGGTAATAAAATCATAACACTTGTTAAAATGAAATTTGATATATACTGATTTGGAGGATAAGAAATAAGTAGAATTATTCCGAGAGGGAAACACAACTCTAATAAAGAGATAATGAAGTATTCATAGTGAAATATTTCTTTTACACCAATTTTCTCACACTGAAATGGGTCCAGAAAGGCAGTAGGGCATTCATGGGAGGCATCTGAGTTTTGGGAGAAAGACCTGGGTTTAAATTTGCAAATTAGGTATGTGTGTATGGATAAATGACCCACACTCTCTGAGTTTTAGTTTTCTACATAGAATTTATGTGTAATGATGTCTGAATTTTAGGGCAGTAAGGATTTGAGGTACTATTTTTCACATCTTCCTTAGAGTGAATAGCACATACAAGAGATTCAATAATTGGTAGATATAAGTAGTTGTCCAAAAAGCAGTCTGCCTGCACCAGAACCCTTTAATCGACAGGAAGTTCAAATCTTTTAATCTGCAATTCATATTTAGTGTTGCTGTGAAGGTAGGTGTTGACTGGCGTCAGTTTATGGAGGTACAAGTGAAAGTACAGTAATAACTTTCCCAGAAACATTTTTAGTAACGAAATAGCAATTCACTTTTTTTTTTAATCTATAGCACGATTATAGTATTGTCTTCAGATGAGCTCAAGAGCGGAAACAAATTTATTTTGTGCAAATGTGCCAAATAAGCTTTTTATTGTTATTGTTTGTTGTTGTTGTTGTTATTGTTGTTGTTATTACTTTTCATCGTGGACCAGTTTGGAAAGCCAACTTAGGTCCTGGAGGTGGCCCAGTAAAGAGAAAAGGCTTAGGGTGAGCGAGGGAAGGCGTCCTGGGTTCCGGTCCCTTCGGTGTTTTCAGATTTCTCTCCTTGCTTACGATCCAGCACGTTGCTTTCGCTTTTGAATTTAGTTTTTCTATTTCTAAGAAAGAGTGCATGGACTACGAAACGGGAGAGGTTAAACACATTTCTGAATGCCTTAATATCACAACTCGTTATCTGCCTTGGTGCCCACAGAAAGGAGTGTTTCACCAAGGCGGAGTTGCAATGCCTGCGGGAGCAGCACCGGGAGCTGGACGTGGGGCTGCATTTATGCGCGGGAACACTAGGGGGCTCTCTCGCACCTGTTTTTAGTCGTAGGATTCAGCTAGCTCTTTTCAGGCTTAGACCTCGCACAACATGTGTAACTCTTCTGAGTCTTTTCTCTGCACTTGAACATACTTTCTTGATATTTGTGCCAGTCCCTTGCTAATCTATGATCTCTGCTTAAGCCTCCTTCCCCTGCATCAACTCCCTGGTCTGTTGAGGGAGAGAACTCCTGAGTCTGTCCGTCTTACTGTTTTGTAGGTCCTAAAATCTTTGCTCTTCTTTTCTAAGTGTCTTGCAGTGTAGCATGCCTAAAGTTCCATCCATAGTTCTCTGATATCACTACATTCCAAGTATCTTATATAACCTGTACTGAGTCATTGATTCATGCACTGAATGAACATTTCTTGTGTTTGCATTTTGTGTGCAGCACAGGCTCGTCTCGTGTTTTGATGTGAAGACACAAGGTTTTGTTCCTGATGCATTTAGAAGAATCTTTGGAGAAAATGGATATTCCCCAAGACATAATGAAGGATCTCTTTATCCACCAGAGAGTATAGGCTGGACAATTTTTTTTAAATATGCATTTTCTACCTTACAAAAGGATAAATGTGTTGCTAATTTATCTGTGTTGCTAATACTTCAAGGAAGAGGGACACATTGGATTCTACTGTCAGCGAAAAAGGGGCAGATTGGGGATTTTCGTGGGGGAGGGGAGAATTTTAGGTGTAGCAGAAAGAGAGTACTGAAGCACAGGGGGAAAAAAAAAAAAAGCAAAAGGCTAGGGACTGCCTGGAACCATCCCCAGGAGTGGTCTGATAGCTTGTCATCAATTTCCTGGAATGGATATAACATTCACATGTCCAAGCTGTGCAGCCCTGGACCAGCTCTCTGAGGTAAGGGGTCATTATTGTTATTAAATGGAGGTATTATTATGCTTCACTCAAAGTCAACTACAGCTAATACCAACAGCTAAAATACTGACTGCATATTAGTAGCAAAATCTCCCTGCCTAAACCTAGAGATAATTTTAGCCAGTTACCTTATTATCTGTTGAGTGGGGGAATGAGCAGTATGCCCCATGCCTTGAGAACAACACATATTTTGTCTGATATGTTTATATGCTTTTCTCTGCAATGTCATGGGAAATAGTAAGCTCAAGTGACCCTGGGTTTCTAGGGGGATAAGTGGTGACAGAAACTTCTATTTTGGCAAGAACATCCTGACCTGAGAAAGGCAGGGAGTAGACTCCATAGAATCATGAATAAAGCTGTTTGCTAGGCATTGTGGAATAAATAGGGATGAATTAAACTTGCTCACTCTGATTTCTATTTGTGAGGCAGAAGAAATATCATGGATCTGTGATGAAATGTCAGGTCAGGAAGTGAATGCATTGAGTGATACATTTTTCTACTTGAGATACTAATTGTAACCGGGTTGAGTAGGTCACTCTCTTTTTTAAAGTTATTTATTTATTCTGGGAGAGAGAGAAAGAGAGAGAGATTAGGAAGGGCAGAGAAAGGGAGACAGAGAGAAAGAGAGAATCCCAAGCAGACTCCATACTGTCAGTGTAGAGCCTGATGCCGGGCTTAAACCCACGAACCCCGAGATCATGACTTGATGAAACCAAGAGTCAGACATTTAATGGACTGAGTCACCCAGGAGCTATTATGTCTCTTTACTCTTCATGTTGGGCTAACCCCTGGTTTAATAAAAAAATATTTTCTGATATCAACTTCTATTTTATTTAAGTAGGCTCCATGCCCAATGTGGGGCTCAAATTCATGACCCTGAGATCAAGAGTTGCTCGGTCCACTGACCAAGTCAGCCAGGTGCCCCATTCTTGGTTTAATAAATTTTTGACCTCATTTGTATAAGTGTGAAACAAAAGTTTATTTTAATATTTTGAAAGAGTCAAATGTCCTCTGTAAAATCTTTTGTTGATATTATGTGACATCACATAGAGGGAAAATTATGGGCTAAATCATAATACCTCTAGCTTGATTAGTTTCTGGTTGAACACCTTCATCCAGAAGGTGTTTATCTGATGACAGCTTTCTGATGGTAAGCATCATGGCTTTGTCCTGGCACATATTCTGTCTGACACAATCATCAGGAATTTGGATAAAGATATGAAGGACATGCTCATTAAATTTGTGAGTGATGAAGAGTTAAGAGAATTAATAAAGAAACTAAATGATGGAATCAAATGAAAGAGGTCTTAACATGGGCAGAAAGATGAACCAAACAGTAAAAGAAGTTTGAAAGGGATAAGTGCCAAGAGCTGTATAATTTTTTTTTTTTTTGCTTTAGTATTGCAGAGTCTTAACATTAGAAGAAGCATACCAAAACAAAAACAAGCAAAAACTTTTATTCCAGGGTAGAGTAGTTCAGAACACAAGTTTATAAACATGTATAATTATACTGCTAAAACACATATAGTTATGTTATAATATTAGTACAATAGTTCAAAACACAATATTTTACAGTGGGACATGGCTAAATAGGTAAGTCGCAGATTCACCTTTGTGTGTTCTAGATTGCCTCATCAAGATCATTAAAATTGCGCCAGCCTGAGATTTGGAGGACAGTTTCATTTGTGCTCTTTGGGAACTGTAGTTTTGACAATGACAGCCCCAAAGTCAGCCTTATTTATTCTAGAAATAGCTTGTCAGAGAAGAGTCAATGAATGAGAATATCTGACACTTTCATGGTTTCAGCCAAGAGTAGCTGTCCAGAATGTGGCATATTGGCTACAGTGTCCACCTTGTCACACATGAGGATAGTCACATGCTTTTTTAACATTAAACCAAACCACCCTATCCATCCCATTGGCTTTCTTTCTCTCTTTGTGAATCAAAGTAAATTCAGCAGTGAGTCTGCTTGTCTGCAATTCAGTAACACTTTTGGCACTGCTTGCATGAGGGAAAGCAACGATAGAGTTCTTCCACTCTGTAGTATTTTCTTGAATCCACTGCAGACTATAAGTTCTGCATATAAACAATCGTGAAGAATATTTTTTAAAAACCTCTGTAACTGAGAAATGCATATCTGCTCTGTTACTGAAATTGTTCTGGTTACAGGTTTTGCAGAAATATGAGCATGTCTCATTTAAAAATATTCTTATTGGGCATGTAGAAACATCCTTGTAGATGACAATGCAAATTTTGCAAGTATTGATCATGATGAGAGGTTCCACTTAATTATCATTAATTTCTGCACAGTCACTCTGTATGATATCGAAAGTTTGGTCTCCCACATATTCAGCTGTCTCCTCTCTGGTGTCTTGATTGCTGAACTTCTTGGTGATCACCTTGCTCAGATTCAGGCCCACCTCTTCACCAGGTTCTGGAAAGGTCCTAGGAGGAGCCTCTGCTGAATGTGCCATGTTGGGCATGGTGGAGGGTCCGTGGGACTCATGGGGGACACAACAATTGTGTGTGGCAATAATGGGAGACACTTATTTTAAGAATAAAAATTTTAAGAATTACAACAAAACTAAACAAAAAACCAGCTAATGTTCAAGGACAAGATGAGAGATTTAATGGTAATAGTTGTGAAATGTTTTAGGGACTATAAAGAAGAGCATTCTCAAAATGAATCAGCTGTAATGTGGCTGCAAAGCCATCAATATATTATGCAGTATTAGTGTAAGTGGATTAGGTGAGGGCATAGTATTCCACTGGCTGTGAGGTGATCGGACCACGCCTTCGGATTTTGCTTTCAGCTTTTGGCAATACAATTAAAAAATAATATTATTTGTTTCCATTACAGAGTAGTGTATTTTCACTATAGAAAACCTGGAAAGTACAGAAAAGCACATGAAATAAAAACCACCTCTAATCCCATGAAGTAGAACCATTGTAAATGTGGGTTATATATTTTTCCAGATTTATGCACACAGAGATACATACACACAAATGATTTTATTATACATATTCTGGTAATCTCTTTTTTCTCCCACTTGGTAACATATAGTGAACATTCAAATACTATTCAATTACTTCTTTAACATACTTTTAAGCTTTATCAGATAGGTATACTATACCATACTATTATTTTTAAATACTGTAAATAATGCTGTTATGAACATTAAGATAGATAAATATTTGCTCACATTCCAGATTATTTCCTTAAAGAACATTCTTAAAGTGTAAATTTCAGATAAAACAGTATTGGTATCATTCTTAAGAGTATTGGTATCTTTTAAAAATTTTTTAAAAATGTTTTATTCTTAAGAGAGAGAGAGAGACAGAGCATGAGTGGGTGAGGGGCAGAGCAAGAGAGGGACACAGAATCCGCAGCAGGCTCCAGGCTCTGAGCTGTCAGCACAGAGCCCGACACGGGGCTCTAACTCACAAGCTGTGAGATCATGACCTGAGCCAAAGTTGGACGCTTAACCAACTGAGGCACCCAGATGCCCCAAGAATATTGGTATCATATGGACAAATGAAATATGTTCAGAAAATAGTAACTTTTTTTTTTAAATGTTTATTTTTGAGATAGAGAGAGAGAGAGCAGAGAGGGGTCAGAAAGAGGGGGAGACACAGAATCTGAAGCAGGCTCCAGGCTCTGAGCTGGCAGCACAGAGTCTGACATGGGGCTCGAACTCTGTGAGATCACGACCTGAGCCGAAGTCAGACACTCAATCGACTGAGACACCCAGGCACCCTGGTAGTGACTTATTTTTATGAAGAGACTGGAAAAGACGCCATTTGAGAACAGTTGTAGAATAATTGAACATAGTTGCAAAAGGAAAAATGGGATTCAAAATTTCTTCACATATTTCAGGGCCTGTTACACAGAGAAGAGGAATTACATGACTCAAAAATATAATATTTAGTACCAGTGGTTTGAAGCCACAGGGAGACAAATAGTATGATGCAGAAACTGTTACTGGCAGCACTATTAAAGCCCAGAGGAGAGGGGTTCAGAGGGGAGAGTGGCCTGAACTCAGAGGCCATAAGAACCATGGTCAAGGGTATTCAGGAGCTGTTATGCCTGAATCGCGAGTCCCCAGAGACCTCCAAGGAGCCGGCACCAATACAAGAACAAAAGGGTCTTAATTACAAGCTAGAGCAGGGGCTCACCAATCTACAGACACAGCAGAAGCAAAGTGAAGCCCCGAACAGTGGCAAGCAGGGTTTTTATGGGGGAAGGGTGGGGGTGTTACCGTGCACACGTTGTACGTTTTGCATCATTACATAAGCACCAATCATAATTGTACAATGCCCATAGTAACAGCATAGTAACAGTTTTGACCATTCAGTATCTGCGAGGTGTCTGTTACATTTGGCGGGACCCAATCATGACCTTTGAGAGTCTTTTAAAATGACCAATTATGAGGTGGGCTCAGAGAATCTACGTGGGGCTTTTGCAAGCGGTGATTGATTGGTAAGTTTATACAAAGTAACGACCTGCAGTTCTCAGCCCTGACTCGTCTCCAAGACTAGAGGAATGTTACACATTTCTTTTGATTGGCAGATCTGAGGGCAGTCCAAGGGTGGCTTCAGCTGAGGCTTTTCCTGGAACTGGGACTAGGTGAAGCCTGGGGTTGTTTCTAATGGAGGACTTAAATTCAGGCTCCTCAGAGCTAAGCCTGGATTGGACTCTTCTAACCTTCCAAGTCAATGACTTGCCCTAGGAAGAAAGTTTTCTTTAAAAATCAATATGTGATTAAATCATTTTGTTGTTTGTTTATTTTTTTATGTAGGTAGGAATAATTTACATGAACTTTTGGGGGGAATAAACAACCACCAAACACCTGTAATGCTGGGTAATTTCAGAATTCAGTTATGTTGTCTTCCTGAAATAATTTTAATAATATATTTTCATAAAGGAATTGATGATTATTTCCATGGTTACTGTTTTCATTATCACCTGGATGTTTAAAAATTTTAGACACCTTTTTCTCATTATTTATAAAGCACTCATATATGTAATAGTATGCCCAGCTATAGGTCCCATTATTTATTTATTTTTTAACTTTTATTCTAGGGAGGAACTGTTAGAAAGTCATCTTGTCATGCTTTGTAGGTATAAAGGTGGCTTCCTCCACTAAGGGCCTTCCCAGAGGCAGTTGGGGTTAAGTGCATGACCTGACAGAGTAGGTGGTCAAAAAGTATTGGATGTGAATGAATGAATAAATGAATGAATGAATAGTGTAATGCCTTCTAGAGGCTGAAGAGGATATGTTTATTTTCTAAGAAGAGAGGAATAATCAGATTCTTGGCATTTCCCAGATAGAAGAGGAGCCCATGCCTGATCTTGGAGAATGTGTATTTCTTAGAAGGGAAGGAATTTAGAGTCTCAAGGTCTACATAAGGATGGTGCCTAAGCATAGTGCTTCTGGACTTGACCCCTTGGGGCAGACTGAGAATGGGCAACTATGGGAATTCAGGCAGCAGAGAGCCTTGCTCTGTTTTGTTCTAATTCAGAGTAAATTGGGTTATCTTCTCTTCAAGATCCACTTGGCGCCTGTGTGGTAACCAAATGAATATCAGCCCAGCTGACTAGCATCAAAATCCAATTTAGTGTCAGCATCATCTGTTGAACTGTGATCAGAGGTATCAGCCACAGTGTGCCAGGAAAAAGAATGGCAATAATGCAATTGTCAGAAGAATAAACATTCTCTTTGCCTGGCTGTAGACATTGGACCGACATTCTCACATATGAACTGAGAAAGCAGGTCAGGTTTTGGGAAATTTAGGGAGGTTGTGCCTTCAAAGAAAGATCCAATAAGGATGTTAGTTAACTGATGGTAGGGATCCCTGCATGCTTTGCTTATTGATGTGTCCCAAGCATAGACCAGCACATAGAAGTCACTCAATAAACATTTGTTGAGTAAATAAATATTAATATTCCTGTTAACATGCCAAGTGATGCTCAAGTTGCTAATTAATTAGAAAAGTAAAAATGTGACAATGTATCTATTCTGATTTGTGGAGCAGTTTAAGTAACATAGCACATGCATAAAGAGATGTGCGTGTAGATAAAAGGTATTTTTATTCTGCAACAGGAATTCCTTTTGACTCGCCCCAATTCCATAGCTCACCCAGCCATAATTTTGTCAATGTCATCACCATTATCAGTGAGTAGCTTATAATGCTGACTTATCTTTCAAACCAAATTTTTGTCTGTGTTGTGAAAGCCAGAATTCAGTGGAGCAAGGATCAATACCGTATCTGGCTAATACACTGTAGTATAAATGAAATGAATAATAAGAAATGAAATGACTTCTTCTGACAATTGCTGTGGTAGAAAACCTCGGGTTGTCATTTGAAATTGATATTGTAGGGAAACTCTAGTAGCAGCATGAGCTTTAATATATAAATCTTCTGTGACACAGGTGTTTGCTAATATGATTTCTGAAGGTCCTGGGCTTTATGAAGTGAAGTATGTTTCTGAGCTTTTCTGACTCATTTACTGATTCAGATATTTGTTTCTTTTTTTTCTCCTGTAACCCCCACTATATGACAAAGAAGGATGAGTTCTCTCAGATTCTGGAATTCTCATTTTTACTTAAAAGTTTAACCATGATTAAAACATTTTTTGCTCTCTTTTTCCTTCCTGTACAAAGGCTTTGAGATAGAATTTGAAAACGTCACCCACAAAATGAGATCATTCAACCTGAAGCCTTTTGGCAAATTTAATGTACTTTTTTGATACACAGATGTACTTGATATACAGATGTATAAGAGTTTTGGTGGGCAGCAGCCATCAGGTGAATTAGAGCTTCACTCTTCAGAATTGTGCACAGTTGTATTGTAATGTGCATTATGGGACATCAGTTTCTGAAGAGGATAAAGAGAAATGGAAATTTTCTTTGAAGATCAGGATTTATTTAACAAGAATTTTTGTAAAGTAAGTGAGAAAAATTCATATGGATATTATTGATTCTTTGACCAATTCTGAGGCCAAAGAAATAAGATTATAAGCTGAAGATTCAACAAAGATTAGAATGATTTTTACGTACAACTCTAATGATTTTAAATGGTGTTTGGATATAATGTGAATAAGTTCCAATGAGCTGAGAAACTGTAATATAAGGAATAGCTGTTCAATTTGGTAGAGACAGAGCATGAAGTTTTTTAACACCTAGCAAGAGAGGTGCTAGAAGTTCATATTCTTACTGAAGCTACTCTTTTGAGATTAGACTTTTTTAAAAAAATTCTTCCTTGACTGAGTTCACATGTTCAAAGGCCAGAGAATCATTTGGGACAAGGGCTTTTTTTATCCACTTTAAATCCAGGGATGAATCCAGCGTTTAGAAAATATTCAGACTGTCTGAAAGTTTAATGCCCGGGCAAGCACACTGGATGTTCTGGATGAACAACTTCTATGTGATGTCCTTTATAGTAACATGACAATCAGATGTGCCCAGTCACCAGTACTTGGCAAGGAGCTTTCATTTGATATTGTTATGAATATAAATGAGAATGAAGGACAAAGATTTTTGAACTGGGAATTTTTAAACTAGGGCAAAATTCACATTGTTCACATTGTTCTTTTGTCAATTATTTATCCTTCAACCTAAGCTGTTTTCACCCCCTTCCCTCAGCATTACAGACCTATTTATTTATTTATTTATTTATTTTAAACTCTTTTTTTTTAATGTTTTATTTATTTCTAGGAGAGAGAGACAGCATGAGCAGGGGAGGGTCAGAGAGAGAGGGAGTCACAGACTGAAACAGGCCCCAGGCTCTGAGCTGGCAGTCAGCACAGAGCCCGACGCGGGGCTCGAACCCACGAACCGCGAGATCATGACCTAAGCGAAAGACGGATGCTTAACCGACTAAGCCACCCAGGTGCCCCCAGACCTATTTATTATGTATTTATTTTCCAGAGGTTTTTTTTAGATAAAACTGGCATATAACATTGTGTAAGTTTAAGGTGGACAACGTGGTGATTTGATAAATGTGTATATTGTGAAATGATTGCCACAGGAGGAAGTTAACACAGCCATCACCTCACACAGTTGCCTTTTGTCTTTTTGTGGTGAAAACTTAAAAGATTTCTTATTTTAGCAACTTTTAAGTATATTGTGCAGTATTGTTTTTTGATTTTTTTTTTTTTTTTTAAGTGGGCTTCACATTCAGCACAGAACCCATCACAATGCTTGAGATCAGGGCCTGAGCTGAGATCAAGAGTCAGACACTTAATTGACTGAGCCACCCAGGTGCCCCTATGGTGCACTGTTGTTAACTATTGTCGTTATGCTATGCATTGGATCCTGAGGACTTATTTGTTTTGTAACTAGAAGTCTGTACCTTTGACTACTTTAACCCATTTTCCCCAACCCTCCTGGCAGCCACCAATCTAATCTGTTTCTGTGAGTTCAACATTTTAGATTCCACGTATAAATGATATCATATAGTATTTGTCTTTTCTCTGACTTATTTTCACTTGGCAAATGCCCTCAGATTTATCCATGGTATCACAAATAGCAGAATTTCCTTCTTTTTGTGGCTGAATAATTCCATTTTATGCATACAAACCACATCTTTATCTATTAATCCATTAGCAAACAGTTAGGTTGTTTCCATGTTTTGGCTACTGTGAGTAATGCTGCAATGAACATGGGAGTTCATCACACTCAAGAGAGTGATTTTATTTCCTTTGGACATATACCCAGAAATGGGGTGACTGAATCATATAGTAGTCCTAGTTTTAATTTTTTGAGGAAACTCCATACTGTTTTTCATAGTGGCTGCACAATTTACATTCCCACCAACAATGCAGAGGAGTTTCTTTTTTCCACATCCTTGCCAGTACTTATCTCTTGTCCTTTTTGATAACAGCCATTCTAACAGATGTGAAATGATATCTCATTGTGGTTTTTATTTATATTTCCTTGATGAAGAGTGATGCTTTGCATGATTTCATGTACTTGTTGGTCATTTGTGTATCTTCTTTTGAAAAATGTCTTTTCAGATCCTTTGCCCATTTTAATCAGCTTGGTGGGGTTTTTTGTTTGTTTTGTTTTTTACAATTGAGTTCTGTGAGTTCCATATACATGTTGGATATCAATCCCTTATCAGATGGTCTGTAAATGTTCTCTCCCAGTCCATCAGTTGCCTTTTCATTTTGTTGATTGTTTCTTTTGCTGTGCGTAAGTTTTTAGTTGATGCAGTCCCACTTGTTTATTTTTGCTTTTGTGGCTTGTTGCTTTTGTTGTCATATCCAAAAAATTATTTTCAAGATCAAGGTCACGATGCTGTTCCCCTATGTTTTCTTCTAGGGGTTTTAGTTTCAGGTCTTACATTTAAATGTTTAATCCATTTTGAGTTAATTTTTGTAAGTGGTGTAAGGTGGGGTCTAGTTTCCTTCCTCTGCATGTGGTTATCCAGTTTTCTCAGCACCATTTATTGAAGAGATTATTTTTGCCCCATTGAGTTTCCTTGGCTCCCTTGTCAAATATTAGCTGACTCTATATGTGGGAGTTTATTTCTGGGCTCTCAATTCTGTTCCATTGGTCTATGTGTCTGTCTTTATACTAATACCATACTATTTTGATTACTATAGCTCTGTAGTATAGTTTGAAATCAGGAAGTATGATGCCTCTAGTGTTGCTCTTCTTTCTCAAGATTGCTTTGGCTATTTGGTATCTATTGTGGTTCCATAAAAATTTTAAGCCTGTTTTTTGTATTTCTGTGAAAAATGCCATTGGAATTTTGATAGAGATCATATTGAATCTGTAGATGGCCTTGTTTAGCATGGGCATCTTAATAGTATTAATTTCTCTAATCCACAGACAAGAGATATCTTTCCATTTATTTGTGTCTTCAGTTTCTTTCATCAAATCCTTATATTTTTTGTGTAGAGATCTTCCACCTCCTTGGTTAGTTTTATTCTTAAGTAAGTAATTTATTGTCTTGGTGCTGTTGTCAATGGGATTTTTATTTCTTGGTCAGATATTTCATTGCTAGTATATAGTAATGCCATTGATTTAGTACCATGCAGATTTCCTGAATTCGTTTATTAGATCTTAGAGTTTTGAAGGGCAGTCTTTAGGGTTTTCAGGATATAAGATCATATCATCTGCAAACAAAGACAGTTTTACTTGTTTCTGACTTTGATGCATTTTCTTTCTTTTTTGTCTGATTGCTCTCGCTAGGAATTCCAGTACTATGTTGAATAGGAGTGGCGAGAGTGGGCTCACTTTTCTTGTTCCTGATTCTAGAAAAAAATGCTTTGGACCTTTCACCACTAAGTCTGAAGTTAGCTGTGGGCTTGTCATATATGGCCTATCTTATGTTGAGATACATTTCTTCTATATCCAATTTATTCAAAGGTTTTATCATGAAAAGATGTTGAATTTTGTCAAATGCTTTTTGCATATACTTATATGATAATTTGATTTTTATTTTTCTTTATATTAATGTATCACATTTATTGATTTGTGGATGTTGAACTATCCTTGCATCCCACATATAAATATCACTTGATCAATGTGTATGATCTTTTTATGTGTTGTTGAATTCAGCTTGTTATTTTGTTGAGAATTTTTGCCATCTATATTCATCAGGAATATTGGCCTGTAGTTTTCTTTTTTCTTTTTTTTTTTGTAAGTGTCCTTAACTGGTTTTGCATCAAAATAATGATGATCTCATAATATGATTTTAAGTATAATCTGTCCTCAATTTTTTGGAAGTGCTTGAGAAATGATGAATATTTATTCTTTAGATACTTGGTAGAATTCACCAGAGAAACCATCTGGTCCTGGGCTGTTCTTTATTGGGAGATTTTTGATTACCAATTCAATCTCCTTACTTGTTGTTAGTCTGTTAAGATTTTATATTTCTTCATGAATCAGTCTTAGTAGTTTGTATGTTTATAGGAATTTATCCATTTCTTTTAGGTTGTCCAATTTATTGGTGCATAATTGTTCATAGTAGCTATTATGATTTTTTGTATCTCCATGATATCAGTCGTAATGTCTGCCTTTCATTTCTTATTTTACTTATTTGAAGTCTGTCTCTTTTTTTTTTTCTTGGTGAGTCCAGCTAAAGGTTTGCTAATTGTATATATCTTTTAAAGAAACCTGTTCTTAGTTTCATTGGTCTTTTATTTTTCTGTTCTTTATTTCATTTATTTATGGTCTGATATTTATTTCCTTCCTTCTGCTAAGCCTTGGCTCATATTTTTCTTCTTTTCCTAGCTCCTTGAATTGTAAAATTAGGTTGTTTATTTGAGATATTTCTTTTCTTAATGTAGGCATTTATCGTTATAAGCCTTCCACTTAGACCTGTTTTCTGTGCATCCTATAAGTAACAGTATGCTGTATTTTCACTTTCATTCACTTCAAGAATTTTTAAACTAATGGAAGATTCACATTTTCCTTTGACATTTACTAAGTCTTCTACCCAAGTTGTCTCTTTTAAGTGCATTTCAAATAATTTTATGATTTTATTAAGACACCTAGAAACAGAACCACTTATGTCTGTACATAATGTCTAATATACCTCCATTTTTCATGACTTCATGACTTTACTTCTTTTTATAATTATTACACTGTTCTTGTCTTTCCAATACGCAAAGCATGTCGATTGAGGACATTTGGTGAGGCAGGTCTCGCTCGGGTCCAGGAGCCCCCACTCCCAGGGTGCCAGCAGGTGTGTAGCTGCCAGGCTAGTCAGTCGGGGGATAATGGGACTGTGCTCCAGTGTCTACAAAGTTAGGGCTCTAATGGTAAGGACACCAAAGTATAGTGTCCTGAGATTCTTCTACTCCCTCACAGGTTTCTTTTGCTTTTTAGATTCCTTAATAACATTGACTTTTTGCTGAATATAAAAATAGTTTATTCAGGGGCACCTGGGTGGCTTAGTCGGTTAAGCGTCCGACTTTCGCTTAGGTCATGATCTCGTGGTTCGTGGGTTTGAGCCCCGCGTCGGGCTCTGTGCTGACTGCCAGCTCAGAGCCTGGAGCCTATTTCAGTCTGTAAATCCCTCACAATAAGACCCTACCCTGCTCACGCTGTCTCTCTCTCTCTCTCCTAGAAATAAATAAAAATATTTAAAAAAATAGTTTATTCACCGGCATGGTAGAAATATGGAAAATGCAGAAAATTTTTTTAAAAAAGAATAAACAAATATGACCTATGACTACATAGAGATAACCAGTGTTGATATTTTGATATGTTTCTTTCTAACTTTGAAAAAAGTCCTCCTCCCCCAAACAGTATTATACATGGTTTTCATATTTATACAAATCTTTTCTCAGTTACTGTTGTATTATGAATATTTTTGTTAAATCATTAATTAACTATTGAAAGCAAGAATTCTTAATGGCTACATAAACTTGAACATATAGATATACTATAATTTATATAATAATTTCCCTGTAATGCTCACCCTTGCACACAGATTTTAATGTGTATCTGTGATGAGTTTTCAACATTTTATCTTGCAAAATGTCAATATATACAAAAGTAGAAGGAATAGTAAAATGAATTTCTATCTAATTATCATCTAGTTTCAACAATTAAAAACTCACAGACAAATCTATTTTATCTACAAAACTCTGTGCCCCAGATTGTTTTGAAGCAAATTTCAGACATCATAACATGTTAATATGTACATCTAAAAGATAAGGAGTCTTTTAAAATTACAGCAACTCTATCATTTTACACCTAAAAAATTCACTATAATTCCTCATTATGTCATACTTTTTTTAGGTAGTAGATTTTTAGAAATGAATGATCACTTCTTGAACAATAAGTTTCTTTTTTTTTTTTTAATTTTTAATGTTTTATTTATTTCTAGGAGAGAGAGAGAGAAAGAGACAGTGTGAGCAGGGGAGGGTCAGAGAGAGAGGGAGTCACAGACTGAAACAGGCTCCAGGCTCTGAGCTGGCAGCCAGCCCAGAGCCCGACACGGGGCTCGAACCCACGAACCGCGAGATCATGACCCAAGCGAAAGTCGGACGCTTAACCGACTAAGCCACCCAGGCGCCCCTGAACAATAAGTTTCTTGATAAATATTACTTTGTAGAAAAGTTGAAAAAAAAATTAATGTTTATTTTTGAGAGAGAGACACACACACAGAGTGCAAATGGGGGAGGGGCAGACAGAGAGAGACAGACAGACAGACAGAATCCAAAGCAGGCTCCATGGTATAAGCTGTCAGCACAGAACCCGACACAGGGCTCAAACTCACAAACTGTGAGATCTTGACCTGAGCCGATTAACTGACTGAGCTGTCCCCCCCCAAAATTTTAAAGTTAGTACTCCTACAGCAGTAAATGAGGATTTCTGTGTGGCGTGCAGAATCTCATTGAACTATCATATTTTTAAATGGTGAACAATTTGAAGGGCAAACAATGGGGAGGCAGTAGAAAGAAGTGGTAAACATTCAGTCTCTGGAGCAGACTATCTGGGGTATTTCTGGGTTCTACCACTTACTATTATATTGTTGTGCAATGTCATTTTCAGCAATAGCAATTACCCTTGGGTAATTGGGTTCACACACATTTTTTATGCTAACTTCACTTCTGCTTTTGCTTTAGTTTTCCTTTGTCTTGACTCCATTTACTTAGAAAAATTTACTAGATATTGTTAGAGACAAATTAGTTGCTAAGAAAGGAAGCACACAAGGTGCTATGTTATCATACAATAGGTAATCAACAAGTCATTAAAACTGCTCCCAATTTTTGGCTATTTTAAATAATGTTGTAATAAGCACATTCTGTGAGCAAAGATTTTCCTCCATTTTGATTATCTTTTGAGGATACTTTTCTACATGTGAGATTACAAGGTCAAAGGGCATGACACTTGTTTTGGGAGAGGGATGGGGTTCCTTATAGCTTTTTATGACTTATTTTTCAGTTTGCAGTCTTCAAAAGATATGAGTTTACTAGTTTTACTTCACCTTTGGAAGCATTGGTTGTCATTGGAAAATAATTATCTTTTTGCTAAACAGCTAAACAATATTACCCTAAATTGTTTGATTACTAGCAGAATAGAATATCATCCTTGCATTTTGATTTTTTCATTAATTTCATCTTACCTTCTGGGAAAGAATAAGTGAAAAGAAATCTGGGGTGAAATTGTAGAGAGAAAAGATCAAATAGAAATTCTCAGAGTGCTGGATTGTGCTTTGAGTAATATCAATGAACCCTAAGGATGATAAATATATTTGTAAGCTGTGAGAAAAGATATGAGATCTGTGATAGTAGACATGTGACCTCAGCTGCGGTCGAATTCACGATGCTCACAGAATCCAGATTCTGGAATGCTTTATAAAGTAGAGGGACTGGAGTTCAGAGAAAGCAGTATTTTGAAAGATGTAAGAGAGAGGGCATTTCAGACATCTGGATTCTCACTTGCATTGCTTAAGATCAAGTCTTCAGAGCATCCCATCTGGCCTTGGGTAGGAGCCTCCAAGGCTTTCCTTGTTTTCACTTCCCCACAAACAATTCATTTTCTCTAAGCTTTTCCAAAATCGTATTTCTAAAACACAAACACATTGTCAATGTGTCTGCTTCCTTAGGGTTTTAGAATCTTCTGGAATACCTCTGACAAGGGAATTTGTGAGCCAGCACTAGCCTTCTGAAATTTATATAGAAACATGTCTGCAGATTGATGGTGGACTATAAACCACCTTCTCCCAGGAATTTACAGCTCACATGAGATCTTAGGGTCAAGACCACCTAGTTATTTGTTGGGATGACAGTTTATTGCCTTGACAGAGATTTTAACAACTATTTTGTACTATAAATCTTTTGATCAGAATAGTCCCACCTGTTTTACTACCTTAACATGGTACAGAAATTGTGGAGCATAAAAAGGTAGTATTTGTTAACAAGTTTAGTGTCCTGTTTTTAACCATCTAAGTATTTTCTGGCAATACATGCTATGTTCAGTACAACATTAGGAGTTTTGGAAATTTGGGGAAATCTGGATTTAATATTGCTTTTATCCTTATTGGAAAGACAAAGGATACATATAATGAAATTAAATAAAAGTCATCGTTTAGTAATAGCCTAAATAATGTAATAATGAGAAAAAACCAGAAATGATCATAATAGCTAACACTGATACTTAATATATGCCACAGACTGCTGAACACTTTACATTAATTATTTCACTATCGAATTTAATTTTTACAACTTCCCTATGAGGAACCTAATTAAAGGTCAAATGTGAACTATAGATTTCACATGTGCTCAACTACTAATTTGATTAAATCCATAGGAAGGAGAAATCACTTCCAGAATCATCATAGAAGATTTCAAGATGGGACAGAATTTGGAACTATATTTGAGGGCTGGGTCAGAACTGGATAAACAAATGTAAGTAGGAAATAGTTTAGATGAGCGGTGCTATGAGCGAATTCTCAGAGGTAAGGATCTAAATAAATAGATGTTCGTAGGAGAGTGTTGCAGACCATATGGAATTTACAAAAGATGATGATACAGGAAAGTAGATGAAGCTAAGAAGGCTGGCAATAAAATACACGTGTACAACTGTGACTCTCAGGCAGTGAATGCTTACTCTTCCCCTTGAACTTGGAAGAACAAAGAATTAGGCTCCTGAGCTTTTCCAATTCTACACTTAGCGTGTCAGTAATGGAGTGTGTCCTGGAGTTGATCCTCGGCAGCAGGTCTGGATTGGGAAATTGTCTTGCTATGTAGTCTCTGTTGATGCCACAGTAGATATGTACAAACTAGAAGTAGCACACATTCTTGAGGACTATTATTTGAAAACCCTCCAGATTTTGGAATCAGGATTTATGGTTTTGAATGTCCTTCTCAGCCATGGCAATTAATCACAGGTTCCGCTACTTTATGATTCTAGACTCAGATAAGTACTCTGTGTATACTATGCATGGGTATAATATAGGCTGTAGTAATTTCTCTGAAAAGGGAAAACTATATGGATTCCTGGCATTATTCTTGATACCTTTTTTTTTTCTTTGAACTATGGGTTTTCTGACATATCCCTTATGCTCTCATTTTGTTACTTACTAGGCCCTACATTTCTTTCCAGCTTAGTATAGTAGTTAGGAGTCCAGACTCTGGAGCTGAATTACCTGGGTTCAAATCCTGACTGCTCCATGGGTCTCCTCTCTTCTCTTCTCTTCTCTTCTCTTCTCTTCTCTTCTCTTCTCTTCTCTTCTCTCCTCTCTCCTTCCTTCCTTCTTTTTTTTTATACTTGTTGGCATAAGTGTTCTCTATCTGATTATTGGTTTCTATCTGATTATTATCAGCGTTGTATCTAAATAATTATAATTATATTGTATCTAAATTGTAATTGTATCTAATAATTGTATCTAAATTATAAAGTTACTGAGATGAAATGAATTACATAATATTCTTCCCACTTGTTTGCATGGATGTAGTGGGTCATTTTGCAGATGAACAATGGTATCTTTTACTTTTATCTGGCAGACTTATAATGATACCACCATTTTCCGATTTTTTTTTCTCCATTACTTACCTGGAATAGACATGTCAACATGTCACACTTTAATCATTTTTTCCTTTCTTAGTATTTTACTACTTAAATTTAGCATCTTTTTGATGTTACTTAAGATGCCCTTTCAATTTAACCACAAAAATCATCCTCATGTACAGTACCTGCACATCAGATTTAAAGTGATGAATTCTGGGCACCTGGGTGGCGCCAACTTTGGCTCAGGTCATGATCTCACAGCTTATGGGTTCCAGGCCCACGTTGGGCTCTGTACTGACAGCTCGGTGGAGCCTGGGACTGGCTGTGGATTCTGTATCTCCCTCTCTCTCTGAACCTCCCCTGCTCACACTCTATCTCTCTCTCTCAAAAAAATAAACACTAACAATTTTTTTTAAAAAGTGATGAATTCTGAAAACAACGATGAACCATTTTAAGTTATAATGAAATGGTTTATATTATTCTTTTTCAATTGGGTTCTCTAGATATGGTATCATTATTATGTTTAACTTCACCAAGTTTATTTCATCTTAGAATTATATTTGTCTTCATATTTTGCATGCATGCCTAACAAATAGTGAGCTTTAAGAGGCACATTTTATTACAATATGCTACTACTTGAGATTATATTACATTTGGAGTTGCTGGCAGAGTGTCTTTCCTGGTACCCTGCTACCATTTCCATGGAGAAAACATTCAGGTTCTTTAACTAAAGTGGAATTTAATTGCACTGAATTTATCATTCTTCTTTTTACTGTCCCTAGTTGTACTTATTGGCGACTCACATGATTTAGGTGGCATGGGACATCTACCAGAGTTGTGATTATAGACCTGCCTCTCAGAACTCCCTTCTGGGGAGTTTGAGTTCTGAATTTGTCTTCCTGAGGGTGGTTGTACTTTCTAACATTAGGAGAAAGCTGTTTGCTTTGTAGTTGTTCTGTGTAAGGCAAATATGAAGCAACATATTGTCTTAATTAGTTTTTATGAGATATACTAGGTAATATTTGCATTTTGATGCTTCTTTGCATTGTATGCTTGATAACTTCAATACTATTCTATTATAGCTTCCCAGTCATTGTTTCCTCCCTTCACATTAAAATCTTTGATTAGGTCATAGAGTCCTTGGACAAATACACTCTTTTGATTTATGTAAGTTTTTTAGCAGGAATGTGTAATATTGTAAAGACCAAGTCCAGGAAGCCAAATACTTTTCCTCTCATGTCACATAGGTAGACCATTGCTCCCTTCCTGCCATGTTTCTTTTTCCCTATAGTTATGGTCATTAAGTGACAGAAGTGATCAAACCACTATTTGTGCTTAGGAGTCTTCTGTCCTACTCTGAGCCCTCAAAGTACCTAGAGAAGCTGGTTTCCCACATTTCCTTCATCTCCACACCAGTAGGTGTGGGTCAGCAGTGACCAGCAAGTCTGATGAGCTGTGGTCAGGGTTTGGACAGGTAGTGCCTGCATGAGTCTGGGGGCTGTCCTCCTGGAGAGCACAGCATGGTGGCTCTGGCCATTGCAGGTCTGGTTCTTACACCTTTCCTCTGGGAAGACAGCATACCTTTTGATTTTTTCTAGTGTTCTAGTTGGAATTCTAGAGTTCCCTGGTGGTACTCATGAATTCTAGGCTCATGATTATTGGTGGGAAATAGCTAACTAATATGAAGTCCTTCTCTCCATGAACTCCCTTAGTATCTAAGGACATGAGATGCTTTCTCTCGGGGAGTCTGAAGTTCTTCCTTATACTGCAGAGTTTCTCCTTTCTTCACTGTATAGTATTTCTTCACTAGTACTAGGTCAATAATTAGATTTCTGTTCACTCTTCAGAATATTCTTTTCCAGTTCCTTCCAATATTTTTGTTTCTAATTTTTAAAGAATTCTCTCTGTCTTGGCCAGCTCTGCTGCCATAGTGAAACACCATGACAGGAGGCTTAAACAATAGAAATTTGTTTTCTCACAGTTCTGGTGGCTACAAGTCCAAAATCAAGGTACCAGTATGGCTGGTTTCTGGTGAGAGCTATCTTCCTGGCTTATAGATAGCTGCCTTCTTGTTGTGTCTTCTTAAGGTGATGAAAGAGAGAGAGAGACAGAGAGAACTCACTAGTGACTCTTCTCATAAGGGCACTAATCTCATCATAAGGGCCCACCTTCATTACCTCATCCAATCCTAATTACCTTCCAAAAGCCATGTTTCCAAATACTATCACATTGGGGTTTGGGTTTCAACTTAGGAATTTTAAGGGGGTTACAATTTAGTCCATAGCCATCACTTATCTCCAAAAAGAAAATATGAAAAAACAGTCTTCGCCAGCTGGGAGAACAATTGAACTTGCACTTATGCCTAAGTGTCAATGTACCTCTCTATTATATTGTAGCCCTCTGCTCCTGGTATTGGGTTTGTGCCTCTCCCTCCCTCATAGACCATGAACTCCTTGAAGGCAGAGAGTTTGGCTCACTTGTAGTTTATATACAGTAACAGTATAATCCATAAACATGGTTTAATCAAAGAATAAATAACTCATCTCAGTCTTAAACATGCCATCCATGGTTTGATCACCATGGTTTTGTCGATGCCCATTTTCTTGGTTGAACTTCGTTTTAGCTTCTTTTCATGTTCTTATCCCCATTTTCATATTGCTGGCTATTTTCTGTTCTTTATGTAACAGGCAACACAGGAAGCTGGGCCTTTTAAACTGTTTAGCACAATTCTTTCTGTAGCTACTCTGCTGGATTAACAGTGACAGGTTATTAGCATTTTTAGTCTTCTTCTGTGTGCTTGAGGGGATGGAGGGAAGGCTAAGTTCACTTTTATCATGTATACTCACTTTACATTTGGTCACTTTTTTTCCCAAATATAAGGATAGCAAGTTTTTTTTTTTCATTTCAGAAATAATTATCTGTGGTAATTAATCTGAAGTGTTTTTGCTTTTCTCATAAGCATAATTATATAGAGATCATTTCATTAAAAACCCCACAAATCAATTCCAAAGTTGTCAAAATGGCCCCCACCCAAATTCAGATTTGAACCAAACCAAAACATATCACACACACGTGCACACACACACACCACACTAATAAATGAAGTTATCGTTAATTATACACTTTGATATATTTGGAACTGTCATAATTGGTAAATTGTTAAGGTTAAAAAGATAGAAATCCTGGTCTCTGAGCAAAGACCAGAGGAAATAAATAGGAAGCCAACCAACAAATTATGTTAAAAATGAAAGGGCTGTGAATCCAGACATCAAATATGACCAATTGTGAACTATTTTATTTCCTTGAGTGTTGCAGACGCATGAAGCATCTCTGATTTCTTGAGAGTCAATATGAAAAGTCAGTCAAGTAGCTGGAGTTCTATTTCTTTGATGGGAAATTAGGCCAGGCTAGAGAGCACATCAGAGCAGCTTTCGCATATTTTTGAGGTGACAACTGAAAGGGCATGTCTCTCATTAGTATTAGTCACGAACAGCTCAACAAGCCTAGAATATGACAGAAAAGATAGGCACTGGAGCAGATTTAATACTCTAGCATTACAGGACCTTGACTATGAGAGCACAAAGGAAGTTGCAGAGGCATACACCCCACTCTCTGCAGCTTGGCAAGCACCACATGTTTTGTTTGGCTTTTCTTTTTTTTTAAGCAATGTAACTGCTGAATTTTATTTTATTCTATTTATTTTAATATTATTATTTTTTACTGCTGCAACAGTCTCAACCAGCCATCAAATAATAGCATTTTTTTAGTGATTCCATTGCTTTTTCTTGGCTTTAAGAAAAATTGAGAGAACAATCCCTTTATTCTTACATTTTCATTTGATCAGTTTACATAACGTTTATTAAAACATTAGTTATAACAATGTCTAGTGACACATACAATTTTGTGAATAGATGGAATTGGTAAACAGTGGTAGGTGAAAGGAAAAGTCAATGATGCAGGGGAGGAGCATTAATGTGGCATTCGTGGTCAGTATATTTTACAAATAAAAATTAAGCTTCAGGTATTTAAGTACGTGGGTAGAATAGCAGGTAGTTAAGAGGGATCTTTTTATAAATGGATGTTTAAAGTATTTTATTATTTACCTTTAATGTATATAATATTCACACAGGTCATAGACATACTCAATTGTGGGCTAAATTGTTACAGATATTATTGTACAACAGTTTTCTCCAAAGTTTGGCTCTATTTTGTGTCAGAGTTTTGTCTGCCCTTAACTGAGCAGTCACGTCTTCTTGCACTTAACGCGCCACTGCTGTATTTAGCATTTTTGTACAGATGTCTCAGCTGACTTCCCAATCTTCTTTTTGATTTGTCTAGGGTATGATTCAGAATCTTCCATCAAAGTCAGCTCTAGCCAAGTTCATTTTTATGATCCTGTTTTGTGAAGCACACTTGGTTTTTTCATACTTCAACAGATTTAAAACATGATAAAGAGTTCTGAGGGCAGTGATAATCTATGGACTCATGCAGATCTGTCAAGATATTGAGAGGAAGCAATTGCTTCTTTGGTGAGAACAATGACATCAACTTTACCTTAAAGTCTATGAACAGCATTATAATGGCAACTTGACATTTATCAAAAGATTTCAGCTTTGTTCTTGGCTTTGTTTGTGCTCAGCCACCTTAAAAGTTAAACATTTACAACAGGATTCAATAGTAGCACTTTCAACAAGTGGTGATATTTACTATTTATCCTGGCAAATTCATGGCTAATGGTTGGATGACACCACAAACAACACTTTGAACTTTGTACAGGACAAATAGCAGAAAACACTTACAACTTTCTATAGGACAAATAACAGATAGTCTTCTTAGATGCAAAACAGGCAACACTCAGAATTTTTGCAGGAAGAAAAACGAGAAACCCAGAGGTTATAATTTCAGAATGACCAGCTGAGTTTATACCATGTCCACATGTCAAATGAAAATGAAAAAAAAAGCAGTTGTTCATCAGTGCACAGTAACAGATGCTTCTTCATATTGCCTAATTTTTGTTTCTGGTTTTGAGAAAGAATTTCCAAAGAAAACCCACCAATTTACCATTGCTACTGACTTCCACACATTCCTACAGGCCTATAAAAACATAAAATATACTTTAGGGAGAGGGTAGGGGATTATCTCGGCAATAAGCTAGATGTTTGAATATACAAGAGAGATGAGATAAGAATAAAGTGTGAGGGTAACTTGGATTCTAGTGAGATAGATATACATCCCCCCAAATGCATGGAAAATATGTATGAGAGATGGAGGAGCATCTACCTGAACAAGGAAAGAAAGGAATCTTTCACAGAGGAGATAATCTCTGGACTTTAAAGGTAATTAAGTCATTATTAGGCAGACAGGGGTCCCAAGATGGTAAAGCATGCAACCCAAATACCTACGCCTCTTGGGACTGTATAATAAAGGCCGCCTCTTGTAATGTAGAAATAGCTTAATACTTTTTTTTAACGTTTATTTTTCAGAGACAGAGAGACAGAGTGTGAGTGAGAGAAGGGCAGAGAAAGAGGGAGGCAGACTCCAAAACAAGCTCAGAGCTCTGAGCTGTCAGCACAGACTGATGTGGGGCTGGAACTCATGAATGGGGAGATCATGACCTGAATCAAAATGGGACGCTTAACCTACTGAGGCACACAGACGCCCTAATAGCTTAAAAGTTTTAAATCACTTTTCTTCAGTTACCTTTGCTGGTTATAAAGATAAAGAATATCACAGAAAACTTCTTTTTAACTGAGCAACCTATTAAGAATATTTTGATGAGAGAGATTAGTAAGATAATAGTAGCCATGAGGGCACAATAAATATTCACGAGAGCTGTAAAGAGGTTCCAGGCAATGGAAAGCCATTACGTGTTTAATAGCTAGACACAGAAGTGTGTGTGTGTGTGTGTGTGTGTGTGTGTGTGTGTGTGTGTAATTTGGAGAGAAAGCTAAATGGCAGTGTGAAGGATACATTTGGGCAGGAATTGGAAGAGTCTGGAAGCAGAGATATCCTTGTAGAAACTCAAATAGTATAGATAAGGAAGATGTGAACTACACTACTGCCAAAGGAAAGAGAGAATAAAAAATTAAATTGAGTTATTTCACAGGTCGAATTGACCAAATATTTGTTCATTTATTGACCAAACAATATTAAAATAATATTTATTAAACATAGTATTTTTAAAGCATTGTTCTTTGAGGAATGGAAAGATGATTATATTTGATGGGCTTAAATTCTAGTAGGGAAATCAGATATATACTGTATTAATTAGGGTTCTCCATAGATACAGAATCAATAGGATTATATGTGTGTGTGTGTACATGTGCACACGTGTGTTTGTATATATAGTTGTATTTATGTGCATATGTATGTGCGTGTATATATATAGTGTTTATGGTCTAGTCTATTTCTTTTGGTGTGTACACATATCTATCAGTAGAGGGCGATTTACAGAATTGGCTCACAGAATTATGCAGACTGGGAAGTCTGAAATCTGCAGGGTAGGTCAGCAAGCTGGAGAGCTGGGAACACTTGATGTTGTAGTCTTGAATTAGAAGGCCTCAGTCTTCTAAGGCCTCAGATGTTGGATGAGGCCCACCTATATTATTATGTTGGGTAATCTGCTTTACTCAAAGCCTACTGATTTTATTATTTTATTTTATTTTATATTTTATTTTATTTATAAGTAGGCTTCATGTCTAGCATGGAGCCCAATATGGGGCTTGAACTCATGACCCTGAGATCAAAACCTGAGCTGAGATCAAGAGTCGGAAGCTCAGCTGACCGAGTCAGTCAGGCATCCCTCAAAGTCTACTGATAACAGCTTAGTCTCAACTGAAAAATACATTCACAGTAACATCTGGACTGATGTATGAACCTAAAATCGGCTACCAGGGCCTAGCCAAGTTGACACATAAAATTAACTATCATATATACAAACAGCAGAAAGAAATGTGTGTAGATAAGAAATTGTATTGGAGTTGAGTCTCAAAGAGAGATTTGAGGAAGAATATTTGAAATGGAAGGCAAAGCATGAAAAAAAGGTGAGAAGTAAGGAAAAGCAAGGTAACGGTAGAAAATTATGGTTTCCTTTGATTGGTGTGAAGGGCACCAGGATGAGAGAGATGGGAATTAAAAGTGGAAGAGGAATCCTGATATTCTATGAAGACTGGCCTAAGTAGTTTGACTTCATTCTGCAGGCAGAGAGAACCCAGTAGAGTTTTGTGCTCAAAGGATTGATTTTCTTTATACTACTATTGAGTTTAATCTGACAGCAAACTCAAATTAGGGCCATCATGGAGTTATTTGGTTTTTGTGGGGCAGTTGTTATTCCGTTTTGTGTAATAATTGCAGAATTATTCACTTGGAAGATGTCTGTGAGCAAGACTAAAATCATAATTTAGAGCTTTAAGATCATTCAAAATCATTATTGTTGGAAAGTCACTTGCAATTATTTTGTAAAATGATAATACCTGTTACAAAAAGAGGGCATATATGAAAAAAGAACCTATAGGTAAGTGTAGTTCTTCAAAAATGACTAGATTTGGAAATAGATTCCATTATTCTTGCTGAGTTCTTTCTTTAAACCCTTGGTGAACTCGTTGATAAAATTTTTATGTAACACTGATTAAATGGCTGGAAGAAAAGAGCAGATAGATTGTTTTCTTTTATGTCAATGATTCTTTATTTAAAAACATTTTACAGTTGCTGACTAACCAATTTGAGTTAAAGTCTTTAATTATAACCCACTCGGTTAAAGTGTTTCTTGTACTGCTTAAAAAGTTGGCAAAGGTTTTCCTTTTCTTAAATTTATTTAGTTTTGAGAGAGAGAAAGCAGGGAAGGGGCAGAGAGAATCCCAAGCAGGCTCCGTGCTCTCAACACAGAGCCAGATACAGGGCTTGAACTCAAAAACTGTGAGATCATAACCTGAGTTGAATTCAAGAGTCAGATGCTTAACTGATTGTGTTACCCAGACACCCTGAGTTTTCCTCTTTTGAGGTTTATAATTTATTTCATATGTTTTTAATACACCGAGTTGTGGTACATTTTCTGTTATGCTGAATCGTAGATTAGCTTAAAGAAACACAGAAGTTTGGTTATATTTCTTTAGGGTAAAGTACTCAGAGGCTTTAGAATAAAAATTTGTGTATGTGTCATTGGGGCGTTTATGGTGAAGGTCTTGCCCCTTTCCATTATTTACAGTTCTTTCTTTAGGGGATCATATTAGAAAGATGTTCCATCTAGCTAATGTGCTATTTTTTAGGAGGCTTTTTGTTTTACATATTGTTTTTTTAAAGAGTAATGAGTGGTTTATACTAAACTGGTTTCTAAAAATCTAAGGTATTGCATACCCCCAGTAGTCTGCCTGGGAGCATGGTGTTAAAAAGTGTGAACTTCAGAGTAAGACTGCCTGGGTTAGACTCTGGCTCTTGTTACCAGTGATGTACCCTTGGGTAAGCTACTTCACCATTCTCTCTCTTTACTACATCTGCAAAATGAAGATAGTAATAACCTATTTAATGAGGTTGTCATGAAGATTGGAGGACTTAATGACAGGCAAAGTATTAAAACAGAGCCTAACATGTTGTACACATTCCCTAAGTGTCAACTCTTTTCATTTTATATGCAAACTGGTGAGGACACATCAGAGTTGTTCTGAAGAATCTAGTGCTGTTAATAAATATTGAATGCCTATCTTTGGCATATATGCAATTTTACTTCTCTGGAAAAACCACTGTACCTAGGCAAAGTTGTTGGTGGATGAAGGTATAATTTCCTCTTTTAGACAATCTAGTCTAAGCCTAGAGGGATTCATTAAAGAAATAGTGTACAGTCAGTTTTAAAGTGATGGAGAGGACAGGGGCACCTGGGTGGCTCAGTCGGTTGGGCGACTGACTTTGGCTCAGGTCATTATTCCACAGTTCATGGGTTCGAGCCCTGCATGGGGCTGTGTGCTGACAGCTAGCTCAGAGTCTGCAGCCTGTTTCTGATTGTGTGTCTCCCTCTCTCTCTGACCTACCCCTGCTCACACTGTCTCTCCCTCTCTCAGAAATAAATAAAACACATTTAAAAATTAAAAAAAAAAAGTGATGGAGAGGACAATTTCACAGTTGTTCGGATATAACCAATTCAGTGACTTATAGATAGGTGGGAAGAGGTGTGAATAGTTAGAATGTTTGCCAGACTATAATGGAGATTATGGGTTTTTTTTTTTTCCTGTATAGATAAATATCCCTAAAAGCATATTGATCTTTAAAAACTGATTGACTGGGGTGGGACGGAGGGGAGGACTTGGTTGGCTCAGTTGGTTAAGCATCTGATTCTCAGTTTCCGCTAAGGTCATGATCTCACAATTTGTGAGATGGAGCCCTGTGTTTGGTTCTATGCTGTGGGCTCCAAGTGTGGAGCCTGCTTGGGATTCTCTCTCTCTCTGTTTCTCTCTTTCTCCCTCTCTCTGTCTCTCTTTCTCTCTTAAAATAAATAAATAAACTTTAAAAAACTGATTGAATGATATTTAATTATTGATAAGTAAAATCACTCTTGCAGACAGCTCCTGAGTTTTATGGCCAGACAGACAACTTATCAGGGATGTTGTACAGCATGGGTGGTAAAAAAATCTGTATGTCTGTTAATATAATCAGAACACTGTGTGACAGTTCACTTTACTGTAATGCTGATATTCTAGAAAATCATACATGCGATGATAGCCAGAATAGGCAGGAGTTATGCTTCATGAGAAAAATTTAAATTTTAAAAGTGACTAATAAAAATTTAATTCTGAGTCAGCATAACTACTTTTTCTGTCTTATAGAGCTAGAAAGGCAAAGAGAAGGAAACAAATTGGTAGCTCCTATCCCTTAGAGCCAGAATAGATACAGAAAAGCAAAGGAGAATATTCTATTTAATTGGTTTCCTTTTATATACTCTTTCGATATTTCGTAAATCCCATTTTATTTTATTGACATCTTAGCTCCTCTGTTCATGTGCCCCACAGCTAGTGATTTTTTTTAAGCATTCTCAATACTCCGGCTCTATTTCCTCTGTCTTTAAATAACTGCTGGGTTCTATTCTCTTTCCACTTGTATCCCCCACAGATGATTCTTTAATTTTCTCTTCTGTTCAAAACTCCTTTGCCTGGATGACTCCAAATTTGTCACATATAATCTTGATGATTCCCCAAGTGACATTTTCATAAACCTTTCAACCTGTATGAGGTCAACCTCTATATGACCATAATAAATAAATAAATAAGGCCAGTTTTGACAGGAAGGATAAACATAAAGATTCTCCATGAGCAGCAAAGTGCTGTATAAATTTGACCAATGAGTCATGGTGAGAATTACAGCAGTTAACAATAGGTAATAAAACCTCATGACAAAGCACCTTGTTATTCCACAGGTTTGATAATATTGTGGGTCAAATCATCTCCATCAAAAACAGAACAAAAATGTCATAACTGTATCTCCTTAATGTAGTCCACATACTTACGTGTCATCATTTTTCAGCAGATATTTAAGTGCCTACTTTTCTTATAATATACCAATATTAGGAGTAGGTTCTTTTGTTTTTTAATTTACAAAACTTGTCTCTTTTTATGACTCAGAGAATACCTTTTGGCTTATCTTTTAAAATCCTTTTAAATTTTGTTTTAGAGAAAGAGAGAGAGCAGGGGAGATGGGCAGAGACAGAATGCAAACAGACTCCATGCTCAGCATGAAGTTCAACATGGGATTCGATCCTATGACCTTGGGATCGTGACCTGAGCTGAAATCACGGGTTGAATGCCCAATGGACAGAGCCTATCAGGTGCTCCTTTTTTTTCTTTCTTTTTTTTTTTTTGGCTTATCTTTATAGCAGTTTAAAATGGTAAGATCTTCAATAACAAAGAAAAATATGAGAACCTACTGTTATTCAAGAAACATTTATAAAGCACCTGCTCTGTGTCCAGTTTAGCAGCAGGCATGTAATGAGGCAGGATATGTATAAATCAGTCCCAGACTTCAGCAGTGTTGTCCTAGAGAAGGGATGGGTGGTGGTGGGGAGAAGAGATAAACTAACATTGATTGAGCGATGCGCAAGATCCCTCACAAGTGTTCTTATTTAATCTCAATGACAATATTGCAATATACGTGTTACCTTTATTAGTATGGAGTATTAGTATTGCCTTCATTTTATACAGACAAAACTGAGTTTCAGAGCAGTCTCCTGGTCACAAGGCCGGTATACACAGCAGCAGAAATTAGAATTCAGGTCTATCCTCCTTAGAATCTATGTTCTGTCTCTGTACTCTACTCTGGCCATTAAAAGGCAGAAAGAAAAAAGTACCATGGAAGTAATTGATTATGGGAGTTCATAGTAATATGGTTTCATGGAGGAAGAAGCGAAACTGATAATCTATCAGGTGATTCTGGCAATCTATCAAACTGGAGATCAAACTTTCTCTTATCCTTGAAACAGTGAAACAGACCAAAAAGCCCAGAAAAACATCTACAATTGATTGAAGCAGAACTTTTCAGACTGTGCTTGATTTCTATTTTCTCCACAGCCTCACTCTTCATATGTGTTCCATCTAATATCAACAGCTCTTACAAGTGCAAGGATAAGTGGTTGCCTTTTTTATAGGCATGACTCATGGGAGAGGACCGATGGTGAGATAGAAGCTAAGTTTAAAATGAAAATGCGTCTCATAGCTCAATATAGAGTGTAGTCATAGGATAATAATAGTGACCAAAAACAGGCCCAGAGATACACATTAATACATAAATGTTTGTCTACTCTAAATTTACTTGTCTTTCACTTTTCTGCTTCTATTATTAATATGAGTATTTGTGTGTGTGTATGTGTGTGTGTGTGTGTGTGTGTTTGTAAGTTTGTGTATTGAATTCTTCACTATCCAAGAAAAGTTATTTTCCCTGGGAGTATTTTAAGTTTGGTACAGTTAGAAGATGTACCAGATGCATGAAACAAAACAAAACAATACAAAACTGAGAGTAGTTTAGAGTAGGTTGGAGTTGGTATAAGCTATGCGTGGTCTCCTACATTAAGTTTTGGCTCCTTATACACTTCAGTCACAGATAATTCCTAGGCTGAACAATCTGACAGTCATTTTACAGTGGGCAAATTAAAGGTTTTTGTCCCAACACAGTGGTTGGCCAAACACAACTGCCTGTTTGTGGGTGGAGTTTTATTGGAAGACAGCTATACCCATTTGTTGACATATTCCCTCTGGCTGTTCTCATGCTACAATGGTAATTGATTAGTAAGACCTTATGGTTGGGAAAATAAAACATTTTTACTACCTGAACCTTCAAGAAAAAGTTTGCTGACCCCTTTTGGAAGCACCCAGCCTTCATTTATATTTGCCTGAACTCAACACTGAAATAAGTTGTCTCATACTAGAGCTTTCCCACACCAGTGTTGCATTAGTGATCCTTTGCTTTAAACATATGTTGAAAAAAGCCCAAGTCCTTTGGATATAGAAGACTAGGAATAGAATATTCATACTTTCTGGATTTTGTCTTGCCCCAAATTCTCATCCACAGACTTGCAAACATGAATTCTCTGTTACAGAAGCTCAACTTAGGATTGAAATCTAAAATCTTCAAAAAGGATGCAATACACAGAAAGTGTAATATCTAGCAACAAAGGATGGGGTCAAAATTTAGTCTATGGTTTTTATATTAATACTCTGTGAATTCTTCACATCCCTTTCCCTATCTCAATGTACAGCTTTAAGATGTGCATCATTCGTTATAATTCATCCTGCTATGTTTCAGTTTTCCAGTCTCCTGAATTTAACACTCTCCTCACCATTATTTGCAAACTGTTACAAATAAAAACCCTGTTGAAAATAGTTGAGAATTTCAGTAAGCTCAAGTTTTGACTTCTTGGCATTTCAGTAACAGATAATTCCCACAGTGATGTAAAAGACAGTGACTACCACCGCTGCTTTTAAATTTCTAGGTAGCAGAAGTCTGCACAAAGCCGGTGTATTTGTTGCACATAAAGAGAGGACACTTTGGGATGGTTTTCCTAGAGAAATCATTTCTAGATTCTCCGTGTCTTTAAGTTTTATCGGTACCACTTCACAATACAATTGCTGAAAAAATTTTTACAAAACTGGAGAAATTTCTTGTCTAGTAATATTAGTATTATTATCACAAGAACAGTATAGAAAGGTTCTAAAATCTGTTTTAAGATGAAAACTCATGCCAGCAGGAAATAAACCACAATCTGGAGAATTTAATGAGAGCAACCACCCAGTTTTAATTACACCATTACAATTATGTAGATATAATAATTACATTACCTTGATGTATATTTTCACAAGGGATCCATAAAATAAATTCAAAGGCAAGCAGATTGCTATCCCTAATAGTATCATTTCTCCTTAGAAATAATGCAATTGCTGCCTATTGTTTTGTAAAAGACACATTAGTGGTACCATCCTAAGTCGTAATACATTTAAATATTTCCCGTTTCTTATTTAAAATGGTTTTTCACCAAAGGGTTAGACAAAAATAAACCCATCAAGATACTAGATTAGCTTGGCTAATTTCAGTATCTCTAGTTTTCTCTAGATGGCAGTCAAGATACAGCTTTTGTTGAAAGCTGCATTAAGAATGCTCTAATGCTTCCACAGCAATATTTTTTTGTTGTTTGTCTGTCACAGTCCTCAAGTAATGGTGTTCTGAGCATTAAACCCAGGAACTAGACGTACCTGAGATACAACAGTTCGAACGTAGAGAAGGTTGCACATTTAAGTCTATATATTGAGGCAAGAAGGAAAGGGGCATGATGAATCAATAGAGAATCAAGGGAAATAAAATGTATGGGTTAAAATTTGATCCCATTCCGTGTTGCCAGGTATCACATTTTTTGTGCATTGCATCCCCTTTGAAGATTTCAGATTTAAAAGCTGAGGCCATTCTCTTCTGTGAAAGACAATGTGTATTTGGAAGCCTATGAATGAAAATTTGGGGTAAGAGAAAAACCAGAAAGTGTGAGTATTCTGTTCTTAGTCTTCTGTATCCAAAGAACTTTGACTTATTTTAAAATATGATTAAAGCAAAGTATCATTGATGCAACATTGGCTTTGGAAAACTCTAGTACAACCTAACTTATTTTAGGATTGAGTCCAGGTAAACTTAGATGAAGTTTGTATGGTGCTCCTCAAGAGCAAAAGTAATCAGTGTTAGGATAAGAATCTTTAACTTGCCCATGTTAAATGATTGCGAATCCTGAGGAAAATAGATCATGTAGGATAATTTCCACATACAACAACATTTTTTTACTGCCTACTACGTGTAATAGTTTTGTTTACTGCATTACTAGTGCAGGGACATAGTTAGGCATTGGTCCCCTATTCCAATGGCATCATGAAAATACACTCTAGTAAGACAGATAAACCCAGAGTCAAATGGGATCACCTATTTTTTGTTTCAGGCTTTCGGCATAGGATGGAGAAGGATTGAGATGACATAATCAGATTTTCCACCAAGATCTTTGTCCAGGACTGGGATTTAATAAAAGAATAATGAAAATGTCAACAAAAGTGTATTCACTAATTGTATACCCAAATGAATTGTACGTGTTAACTTTATCTATATTCGTTACATGAAGCCAGAAAGGTGGGTATTGATATCTTTATTTATGGATAATGAAACTCAGAGAAGTAAAATGGTTTTCCCAGGGGCACATGCAGAACCATGCTGCCACTTAGGATTTCTAGAATTCTGAGGCTTATGCTTATGCTCTTGTCACCACACCATTCTGCCCCTTCTTTGGAGCTGCTCTGTGTGTGCATTCAGATGGACTCATTCACATGGGATGACATGTATTATCTTTCCTGGGTTGATTTATTTTTAGGAAGGCTCTGGAGTGCTCAGTGCTTAATTTAAAGGGCTTTCTGTCTGATGACACAATATCATGGAACAGTGAGGGAGATGTTTAAAATATTTCAAGAATATTTTAAATCAAGTGCTATCTTTTCTTATCTTTTAAATCAAGTGATTCCTGCTCCTCTGGTCCTGATGGAACTTAAAATGTAGCACAAAAGAAAAAGAAAAAAATGTCTCTTGCACTTGGAGGCTGGTGTCTGAAAGTGGGTGTGACGTTATGGTGGCCATAATTGGGGTTGTGGAGTAGTATTTCTGCAATTTCTGTGATCATAAAGACAAAATCATTCTACTCAGAAGCAGCCCTATGGTAAGTCTCTTGATCATCCATCCGCAGGGCTCAGTATGAGTGATGTGGTAGGAAGAGACATTTTTCTGAGGGTGTGTGGATTAGTTTCTCAGGGCTGGGGTAACAAGTATCACAAACTGAGTGGTCTAAAATAACAGAAATGTATTGTGTTACAGTTCTGGAGGCTAGCTAGAATCCGAAATCAAAGTGTTGGCAGGACCATGCTCCCTCTGAAACCTACAAGAGAGTCTTTTCTTGCCTCTTTCTAGCTCCTGGAAAAACTACCTGGTGTTTGCCAGCAATCTGTGACATTCCTCACTCAGCTTCCTGCTGAGTAACTTCAGTCTCTGCCTCCATCTTCCCGTGGCATACTTCCTTTGTGTCCTTGTGTCTTCACATGACTGTCTTCTAATAAGGACACCAGATTGGTTAGGGTCCCACTCTATTCTAGTATAACCTTGACCAATTCTATGTATAATCACCCTATTTCCCAATAAGGCCATATTTGAGATACCGGCACTTTGGAACTTTAGCATGTCTTTTTTTGGAGAGACACAGTTCATGCCATAGCTATGTGTTAAGCAAAAAGCATATTCCAGTACTAACTCTGTCACTAACTAGCCATGTAACTAACATTTACGTCTCCCTGGACTTTAGTTTCTCATCTGTAAAATATAAGCATTAGGAAATTTGACCTCTAAGGTCTGATTCTATTAGTTGATAATGGGAACGTGGCCTCTGGTCATGTGCCTCTGGCCCATGGACATTTCTATTAGGACAGGATATGGCTCCCCAGGCTTGACATGGTAGAATTCCCTTCCTATCTCTGATCCTTATTGCCTTCTTCAGTCAGTTGCTAGGATTTGGGAATCCTCAGGATCTGAGATTTTATTAATTTTGCTTCTATACACAGCTTTCTGGCTCTGCTGCGTGCCATGATGCAACAAAAGCTGTAAGGAAGGAAAGTCAGTTTTACAAACAAGATCCTATAGAGCTCAAGGGAAAAGCAAAGAAAAAGACCAAAGCTCCAATAGGTTAACAGTGATAGACTGCAACTCAACTACTAGCTAAAGGAATCAAGCAAAGTTATTGTCTAGGTATTGAATGCAGACTATATCATGTGACCATGCTTTTCCAGTGGCTTATTTCAATACACTGAAACATATGTGTTTATGATCAATCATCAAATTGCATGTTCAGAGCTAATTAAATTCATATATGAAATGCCAGTAGCCTTAGTTTAATGTAGATAATTTCCTTTAGAAGTGTTATGATTCTTTTCTCAACATCTGATATTCCCTGTCTGGATCAATGCATCCCCCCTGCCCACACTGACTATCCAGTCTTTCTATGGTCACATTCACTTCTCCTGCTCATGAGAGGTCACTCAGAGGGGATGTTAGGGGCTCTCTTTCTGCTTTCTAGTTAATTGCTGTGTTATTCATGTGAGTTTAAGAGTAATAACGTGAGGTGTCACCATCAACACTATCACTCAAGAGAGGGACCCAGTCTGTGAACACATTTGTCATGCCCAGAGCTTCTCTGTTTCCCTGGGTCTCATGCCCAGGACTGCACCCAGCCCTATACCCTGGCCAGCTGACTATTAATAAAATACCTGAGTACAAATGAATAGGTAATAATTAGTTGCCTTTTTTCAATTGGCAGCAATAACTCGTTAGAAGGCTTCCTGTAGAAGGAATATTGTAGTCACAGATGTGAGACAAGAGAATGGTGACCTGCAAACCACATATTTGCCAACTTGCTAATTTAGATCGAAAGAGGAGAGTCTCATTGTATTCTGTGCTAGTCAGACCACGTCTGGATGCTGTGTCTTCTAGTGTCATTGATAAAACAGGGATGGGAAATCAGAATATTGAATCATCAGAAAATTATTGCCTATCAAAAATTATGGGGGTTAAGTTAAACTGAAGAAGGCAAGACTGAAGGGAAGCAAGGAAACAATGCTTAGAGTTGTGGGGGCATGAAGACAAAAGCAGGTTTGTCCTATGTAGCTCTAGGAATGGAATGTTCTCATGCAACCACTTTAATGTCATTACATTTTCTCCTGCTGTCCCTTTTCATGAGTCCATCCTAATTTTGCATGAATTAAACTGTCTTACTGAGAAGGATTTTTAAGTGACCAATTTTCTGAGTTCATATTTTTATTGTCTTCAAATATCCTTTAATTTGGCACATTTATTTTCAAAACCTGGTTTAGGCTTCTCCTTTATATTTGTTTTCACGAATTTAAATTGTTAGGAAATTTCTCATTATTATGATACAATTAAAAAATCAATAGAATTCTAGTATGTTAGTGACCAGTGTGCTTTTATTTCCACAAATAATTATGTATTTAAAATATACAACTCCATAAATTGTAAAGAGCATTTCAAAAAAGCAATGATTCATCATCTTTTTTAAAAAACGTTTTAGTGAGATGTAGTTCATATACCATAAGATTTACCCTTTTAAATTGTATAATTCAAAGATTTTTAATATTTTCATAGTATAGTGTCTTAGTATTCACAATACATATCATACTATGTTCACATTAGTCAATTCTCATCACAATCTAAGTTTTAGAGCATTTTACTTTCTCCAGAAGACACCCTTTGGCCACTAGCAGTCACACCCAATTTCTCTCAATGTCCCCAGCCCTTGACAACTGCTAATCTGTTTTCTGTCTCTATAGATTTTCATATTCTGAACATTATATGTAATGTAATGGAACATACAATATGTAGTCTTTTATGACTGGATTCCTTCATTTAACAGAATGATTTAAAGATTTATCATGTTGTAACATGTATCAGTTATTTCATTCTTTCTGATTGCTGAATAATATTTCATTGCATGGATGCATCATGTTTTATTTATACCTCATCAAGTGATGGGCATTTGGGTTGTTTTCACTTTTTAGCTGTTATGAACAATGCAGTTGTGAACATTCAGGTGTAATTTTTTGTGTGGCTGAATGTTTTCATTTCTCTTGGGTGTATGTGTAGTGGTGGAATCACTGGTTTTTTTTATGGAAGCTGTGTATTTAACACATGGAGAAACTGTCAAGTTGTTTTCCAAAGTAGCTGCACCATTTTACAATTCATCAGCAATGTATGAGACCTCCAATTTCTCTAATCTTTGTGGAGATTCTCTAATCTCTGTGTGTTTTCTTTGAAGAGATGTCTGTTCATGTCTTCTGCTCATTTTTTACCTGGATTGTTTTTGGGGTATTGAGTTGTTTATATATTTCAGTTCTTTATATATTTTGGATACTACCCTTTATCAAATATGTCATTTGCAAATATCTTCTCTCATTCAGTAGGTTGCCTTTTAGTTTTGCTGATTGTTTCCTTCACTGTGCAGAAGCTATTTTGATGTAGTCCCAAAAGTGTATTTTTGCTTTTATTTCCCTTGCCTCAGAAGACATATCTAGAAAAATGTTGCTATGGCCAATGTCAGGATATTATTGTCTGTGCTCTCTTCTATGAGTTTTCTGGTTTCAGGCTTTAGGACTTTATCCATTTTGAGTTTAACTTTCTGTTTATTCTTTTGCATGTTGCTGTCTAGTTTTCCCAGCAGCATTTGTTGAAGAGACTATCTTTATCCAATGCATATTCTTGCCTCCTTTGTTAAAGATTAATTGGCCATATAGGGGCGCCTGGGTGGCTTAGTCGGTTAAGCGTCCGACTTTCGCTTAGGTCATGATCTCGTGGTTTGTGGGTTCGAGCCCCACATCGGGCTCTGTGCTGATTGCCAGCTCAGAGCCTGGAGACTATTTCAGAGTCTGTATCTCCCTCTCTCTCTGACCCTCCCCTGCTCACGCTGTCTCTCTCTCTCTCCTAGAAATAAATAAAAATATTTTTAAAAAAAGAAAAAAGAAAAAAAAAGATTAATTGGCCATATAAAGGTGGGTTTGTTTCTGGGCTCTTTATCCTGTTCCATTGATCTATGTGTTTATTTTTGTGCCAGTGCCATACTGTTTTGGTTACTACTACAACCACAACTTTATAGTATAAATTGAAATCTGGAATTGTGATACATCCAGTTTTGTTCTTTTTCAAGATTGTTTAGGCTCTTCAGGGTCTTTTGTGATTTGCTACAAATTTTAGGATTGTTTGTTCTAGTTCTGTTCAAAATGCTATGGCATTTTGATAGGAATTTCCTTGAATCTGTAGATTACTTTGGCTAGTATGGACATTTTAACAATATTTGATTTTTTGTCCATAAACATGGAATATCTTTCCATTTGCTTGTGTCATCTTCTGTTTTTTCATCAATGTTTTATAGTTTTCAGAGTACAGTTCTTTCACCTCCTTGGTTAAGTTTATTCCTAGGTATTTTATTATTTGGAGGGTAATTGTAAATGGAATTTCCTTCTTAATTTCTCTTTCTTGTTGCTTCATTATTAATGTATAGAAATGCAGTGTATTTCTCCATGTTGATTTTGTATCCTGTGATCTTACTGAATTTATGAATCAATTCCAGTAAATTTTTTGGACTCTTTAGGGTTTTCTATATATATTATCATGTAATCCACAAAGAGTCAAAGTTTTACTTCTTCCTTACCAATTTGAGTGCCTTTAATTTCTTTTTGTTGTCTTATTGCTGTGGATAGGACTTCCTGTACTATGTCAACTAACAGTGGTGAGAGTGGACATCCTTGTCCTTTTCCTTATCAAAGAGGAAACATTCTCAGTTTTTCACCATTGAGTATGATGTTAGCTGTGAGTTTTCCACACATGGCCTTTATTATGAGGAGATATATTCCCTCTAAAGCTACTTTCTTGAGGTTTTTTTTTTTTTTTATCATGAATGGATGTTGTACTTTGTCAAATGCTTTTCTTGCATCTAATGAAATGATCATGTGGTTCTTATCCTTTCTTTTTTTGATGTGATATATCACATTTGTTGACTTGTGAATATTGAACCACTGTAGCATCCCAGTAATAAATCACTGTTGATAGTGGTGAATGTTTTTTTAAATGTACTGTTGGATTCGGTTTGCTATTTTGTCGGCAATTTTTGCATCTATGTTAATCAGAGATACTGGCCTGTGGTTCTCTTTCTTTGTAGTGTCTTTAGTTGGCTTTGCTATCAGGGTAATGGAGGCCTCATAGAATGAATTAGTAAGTTTTCTTTCCTCTTTTATTTTTTGAAATAGTTTGAGAAGAATTGGTATTAACTCTTCTTTAAACGTTTGGTAAAATTCTCCTGTGAAGCTATCTAGTTCTGGATTTTTATTTGTTCAGAGTGTTTTGATTAGTGATTCCATTTCATTGCTGATAACTGGTATTTTCAAATTTTCCATATCTTCCTGATTCAATTTTGAATGGTTACCTGTTTCTAGAAATTTATCCTTTTCTCCTAGGTTGTCCAGTTTGTTGGCATATACTTTTTAATAATTTTCTCTTATAATCCTTTGTATTCTGTTATGTTGTTTGTTATTTCTCCTCTTTCATTTCATTTTTTTTTTAACATTTTTATTTATTTCTAGGAGAGAGAGAGAGACAGCGTGAGCAGGGGAGGGTCAGAGAGAGAGGGAGTGACAGACTCTGAAACAGGCTCCAGGCTCCGAGCTGGCAGTCAGCACAGAGCCCGACGCAGGGCTCGAACACACAAACCGCGAGATCATGACCTAAGCGAAAGTCGGACGCCTAACCGACTAAGCCACCCAGGCGCCCCTTCCTCTTTCATTTCTGATTTTATTTATTTGAGTCCTTTTTTGATGAGTCTGGGTAAAGGTTTATCAATTTTGTTGATGTTTTCAAGGAACCAGTTCCTGGTTTTATTGATCTAGTCTTTTTTTTAAAAATTTATATTTTGTTTATTTCTGTTCTGATTTTTATTATTTCCCTCCTCCTGGCTTTGGGTTTTGTTTGCTTCTTTTTCTAGCTCATTTAGTTGGTTCAGTGTCCACCTCTTGATTTTGGCTCAGGTCATGAACCCAGGGTTACGGGATTGAGCCCTGCATCGGGCTCCATGCAGAGCATAGAGCTCACCCAAGATTCTCTAGTCCTTCCTCTGCCCTTCTCCTCTGCTCTTGCTCTCTCTCTCTCTAAAAAAAAAAAAAATAAAGTTTTAAATTTTGATTAAGTCCAATCGATTTATATTTTTCTCTAAGAAACTAAGAAATTATGTGTAAGTCAAGATCACAAAGACTTACTCCTATGCTTTATCTTGAGAGCTTAATAGATTTGGCTCTTACTTTTATACCTGTGATCCATTTGGGTTAACTTTTGTGTATGAAGAGAAGCAGGAATCCATTTTCATTTACTGACATGTGGATATTCAGTTGTCTCAAAAATGTTGTCTCTTTTTGCGAAAAAGTTATTCTTTCCCCATTGAATTTTCTTGGCTCCCTTATGAAAAATCATTTGACACAACGTTTTTTATTTTTCTGTATTATCTTAAAGTTTTTCCTCATGTTTATACTGTTTTAATAATTTTGATATTTCGTATTCTGTTTTTTTCCCCAGAGTTTGTTTATTTTGAGAGAGAGAAAGTGTGCGAGAGCAAGCATGGGGGAGGGGCAAAAAGAGATGGAGAGAGAGATCCCCATGCAGGGCCCACACTGTCAGCACAGAGCCCCACTTGGGGCTCAAACTCCTGGAACTGTGAGAACATGACCTGAGGTGAGATCAAGAGACGGACGTTTAAGGGACTGAGCCACCTGGGTACCCCTGTATTCTGTTTTTTAATTTAACAAAACGTCAACATTTTCCAGATTTCTAGAGAATTTAAATCTGTATTCCATCTTGTAGTATTATATTTTACCAAACTACTTCAATGTATTTGGACTCTTCAATTGCCACATTATACCTGAAAAAGAAATAAACGAATTTTGGTTGGTTAAGTTTGGAAGGAAGATTTTGAAGATCACCACCTTTTGACTCAAATAAACAGGAAAAAATATTTTCTTTCATTAAAATAACATTTTCTTCCATAACTGCCTTTTTAAAATTAAGGTAGCACTGGGGCGCCTGGGTGGCTTAGTCCGTTAAGCGTCCGACTTTCGCTTAGGTCATGATCTCGCGGTTCGTGGGTTCGAGCCCCGCGTCGGGCTCTGTGCTGACTGCCAGCTCAGAGCCTGGAGCCTGTTTCAGAGTCTGTCACTCCCTCTCTCTCTGACCCTCCCCTGCTCACGCTGTCTCTCTCTCTGTCTCCTAGAAATAAATAAATATTAAAAAAAAATAAAATAAATAAAAAAATAAAATTAAGGTAGCAGTGTGAAAATAGCAAATCATTTTAAAGAAAGATGAAAAGCCTCAAATGCTAAGCATTTTGACACAGATAGTTATTTCACATTGAGGAAGTTTCTTACAAGTTTCTTTTTTTTTTCTTCCTAGTTTTCATTTAAATTCCAATTACAAGTTTCTTTATGAAGAAAAGTAATACAGAGTTTGAAGAAGAAATTAAATAACAATGAGCGCTTTCCTTTGGGGAATGTTACAGGTTGGGTTAGAAGTTCTGTAAAAAATGAAAAAGGCAAGCAAGAAATTCCAAACTGATAATACTGCTGTCATGTTTCAGGTGCTGAAAATAAATTGCCACCTTTGATGTGGCAGAAACACCACAGACTGCAGACTGAGAAACACCAAATGACTGCAAATTAACATCATTTTTATTTTTATTTCTACAATTTAAAAAACAAAACTTGAGTTAGAAAGATAGAGCATGGTTTTTGATACCTGTCCTCCCCTAGGTGCTCTCATCAAGGAATGGAAAGGGTTTTTTTCCTAGAACATTCTCTAGAAAGTTGGTAAGGCACTGGGTTCAGAAAAGGTAAAATGTCTTTAGCAGATGTCTTTCATTTTACCTTCATATCAGTGAAATTGATGCACTGCATTGAAAGATTTGAAAATACTAAGATCATGATTGATGGCCATTGATAGCCAATTTAGAAGAGTGATTTTTTATTTTAATTTTTTAAAGTGTATTCATTTTTGAAAGAAAGAGAGAGAGAGAGAGAGAGTAGGGGAGAGGCAGAGAGAAAGAGGGACACAAAGAATCCAAAAAAGGCTCCAGGCTCTGAGCTGTCAGCACAGAGCCCAACACAGAGCTTGAACTCATGAACCCGAAGTTGGACACTTAACTGACTGAGCCACCCAAGCACCCCTAGAAGAGTGATTTTGAATTGACATCAGCTCTGGGACCCACAATACCGTCTACTACAGATTACAAAATATTATCAGATAACCTTTGACAACAGTAGCTATTTGTTGCAGATAAAACATCCTAAAATGTTTCAAGATGTTTTCTCTGCAGTGAGAAAGAAAAAGAATGCTGGCAGTTGGATTAGATGAACATAAATGTGCACATTTTGGAATGGAATTGCACTGTATTATTACCTAATTTGATATCTAAGTCATCATGGTCAGGTAAAAGAAGAGATTCAGTTATGGGGAGAAAATGGTTGCAATATGGGTTTGAAAATCTCGGTCTCTCTCATCTCTATCTCTATTTCACTTCATGAAAATGAAGCTTGAAGTTGTCCTAGATCTTATTTAAGTGAGATGCCTGAGGGGAGATAGTAGCCCCTCAGAAGGAGCTGGAGATGGACTCCTGGATTCATAGGGGGTTACAGAAACATGAGCAGAGGAGAGTGCATGATCCACATCAAGGAGAGTGCAGAAGTGGAAGAATTTCTGAAGAACCTATAAAAGAAAGAGTAGACTATAGACACCTGTCAGGTCAAGAAAACACAAAGGAAACTTTCAACAATATTGGTCAGGTAAGAAATGTCCTTTCTCTGGGAGATCAAGACTTCTGGAATGTCCAGGGTGGGTGATTCATTTCTGAGCAGTTGGCAATTTATAGGATATAGCTCAAGGATGGCCTCTCCGTTCACATATCTGGTGCCTTCGTGCTCCTTGGCCTCTTTGTCAATATAGCATCTCATCCTCCAGAACCTTTTGCGTGTGGCCTGGGCTTCTTACATACTGTGGTTTCAGGATAGCAGCTTGGGACTCCAGAACACCCTTGTAGAAGCTGGTTGTCTTCCTGCAGGCTGAGCCTGAAACCAGAGTCACGTTATCTCTGATGCTCCCTATTAGCAAAAATAGCCAGAGTCCAGTTTAGATACACAGAGAGGGAAAATAGAACCCACTTCTCTATGGAAGGAGGATCAAAGTCTTTGCAGCATTCTTTCATCCTTCATATAGCACGGTCTTACCTTTTTTAGTTTCTGGAGCCTTCTGAGAATCTAATAAAGGTTATAGGAAGATGTGCTCTCACTGCGTTGTGTATGCAGTTTTGATGGAAACACTTACACTGAAGACTTGAATGTCTGAAATACAGCTGCTTGATGAGTCGAATTATAGAAGTAACATTATAATCATTAGCTCGATGTCAGGTCCATTGGTGTGTTCACTAAATCCCTATCTCCTTGGCCCCTTTCTTGCTTGCTTAAGCATCCTTGATTTCCCTCTCTCTCCACCCGTAACCTTCTCTTCCATTCCCCTTGAGGTTTGTCTCTGAAAGACTCTTGGTTGTAGTTCAGCAGTTCTAATTTCACAAGGATCATTTCTCTCAAGGTAGTAATAAACCTATGAAGTATGACTGGGTCAATATTTCTCCAAATGAGTTCTTTTGTCCATAATTTATACTCAACAGCCGACATTCTGTGACTAGAAAGAGAGAAAGGAAATAATCTCCTGGGACAGTATTTTAACTGACAACAGACTTCCCTCTCCTACCCAAACTGTCTACCAGGATTTTGTTTTTTTATCAGCCACAGTAAATATAAAGGGTTGTTTCTCAATTTTGTTCTGTAAACATATGATTGCTGCATCCTGCAGGAATTGAAATTAGGCATCCCAGGCTTGGGAATTTTTTTAGAAAACAATAAAAGGCTTCTCGGGCTTTGTCTTTTTATGAGGATGCTTTGCATCCTGCTCACATGCCTTGTAATGTAATCTCAAGACACAGCTGTTGTTTCAGAGAGTTCATTCATGTCAGCAGCAATTAAAAAGTCCTTTGTTTTCCAAACATGCTTCCCTGGCTTGCCTTGAAGTGCTTTGCAAACAATGATTCCTGCAGCTTGAGGAAAGGGATCTTTATTGTATGTGGCGGAAAGGGTGTACCACGTTCATTTTCAGTCTTGTTCCATGATTTACAGCAGGTACACCTGTGCATCTACCTGATGAAGTTTTAAATATAGAAAATCCTCAGTCACCACTTTGCCACTTTAAGATACGACCTCTTGTAGCAATAATTAGAGCATGCTTAGTAGATGGGGTGAAAATCAAACCATGCTCTTGGAATTGCTATGTTACCCCATTTTTCTTTCTTTTTTTCTTTTATATATCAAAATGTATGCATCCTTGGGATTTGAGCCTTAATAGCTTGTTTTTCCTTCTTAGGTGAAGTGTGCACTACAGGACAGTATCTCAAGGCTTCCCTGTGTATGCCTTGTGCTTCACGTTATAGGCACCTGGGGAACAATGGAAGGAGAGACATGTGATAGGATTTCAGACCATAGCAAGGTCGATTCTTTTCCAGTCAGTCCCATTATCCTCTCTCAAGAGTAAATGAGCTTATTCCTTCGAGAGGATTAGAGAAAGTATGCATATCATTATCTTATCTAACTCTTCCACCTGTGGAGTGGGGTCTCCTATGTGTCAGGATAAATGCCTGTTATGAACATTAACAAATATTAGTGTCATTAATACATCTGAATGTCTTTCAGATTGCTACCCATGTACTATTTCTCAGTTGTGTGTGTGTGTGTGCGTTGTGGTGGTGGTGGTGGTTAGGGAGCTAATCCCATAACAAATCCTATCTGTTCTGTTTGATTTCTAGACTTATTTTTGCTTTGGGGGAGAAAAGAGTAGGGATGGCTTGGTAGAAGAGAACTAAGAGAACTGATCATTGATAAACAAGCTAAAGCCACATTGTTGCACAGCCAAGGGGCTCATTGCCCCTTCACTTAGAATGAGTCTCTGGTATCTAAAATGATATATTAGTTTACCTACTTAACAGTGAGTTTTATATTCTTGCAAATATCAAAAACCGCTATAGACTCCATAGTCTGGGGGAACACATAAAGGTAAAACAGGATAAAGTAATTCCAATTCAAATTCCATAAGCCTACAGATTCTATACAGTCTGATGACATTAGAGTAGAAAGTGTCAGACATATATTAGAGTGGATTTTTAAAAAGCGAAGTTTTAAATGTCTTGCAAGCTCGTGGGTGCGCATACATCTTGGCTTTGTTACAGCCTATGATTTACACGCTCAGACATCCCTTAGCTGGAAGGCTGCCCCAGCAACAGCATACCGTTTCTCACCATGGCTGGGACTCCCGGGGAAAGAGCCGGGAGCAGCACAAGGTGTGCTATCCTGGTCTGTCTCTATTACAAAACATTTTTCTTAGTCTGCCTTTATGAAAATACAGGTCAACATAATCCTAGTCTGTGGAGTTAGAGTTGATCTTCAGTCACTAGTGAAACCTTCTGTTATGCCCAGATCGCGATCTCCCCCAAAATCCCAAGGCCACCAAGGAGTCCGAGTCACATATGCAAAAGCAAAGGGCTTTATTATGGGCTCGATCTCGGGCTCCCAGACCTCACCAATGCAATGGATCCATGCTGAGAGCCCCGAATAAGGGCAGAGTAGGGTTTTTACGGGGTTTGTGACGGGGGAGTTACAGAAGTTGTGACATGGGAACAGTGATCCAATCATAATTATACAACATCATTGACAGCGGGTTGGACCATACACATTGTCTAGAGTATTCGTTACTTTTGGCGGAATCCAATTACAACGTTTAGAGTACCTTTAAATTTAACCAATCACAGAGCGAGCCTAGGGTCTTGTTTGGCAACTAACGGGTTAACTTTAACGTTAGGTAACGGGGTCCTATCTATAGTTTCTATCTCCAGGCCTCTCCCTTAACAATGTGGAGGGTGGTCGCTGGCCTTTCCTGATTGGGTGTTGCAAGGGTGGTTTCTCCTGCCTTGGGCAATGTGTAACTGCCTGATAGTTTCCAGGAAGCTGAAACTCAGGCCTTCTAGTTTAGAGGGGAAACTTAAAGCCTGTCATAGATGTTTAGACTTGTGGCCTTACACTTCCTTTTCATAAAAAGGGGAAACAATGGCAGAAAGGTGAAGTGATTGCCTAGGTGAATCCCAGTGAATCCCAGGTTGGTTTTTTTTTTTTTTTTAATGATAGGAAAACATAGGATAAAATAGGCATAGAGGGAAAGGATAGGACCTGAGGTCCCTGAGTGGGGAAAAACATACATTTTGGAACAATGCTGGCCGTTGGCCTGGAAGGGACCCTGGAGGAGCTACCAATTGGGTATATTACAACCGAGATCAAGAGGAGAGTAAGGAACAGAAAAGGAGGTTTAAGAAAAAAATCTGAGACCTTAGTTGAAGCCTTACATACTATTTCAGACCAGAATTCCCGAGGTCCTGGCACCAAGTTCCAATTATATGACCGTTGAGGGCACTGGAAGCAATATCCTCAGAGGGGACAACCCAAGTTGAAATCTGTAAGCCATGCCCCTTTTGTGGAGACAGCCACTGGAAATCTGAATGCCTTTGAGGACCTCAATCTACGAGGGCTCAGATTACCAATGTCCCTGAAATGGGTTGGGGCTCTTTATGGTGGCTCCTCCGGACAACTGTCTCTATCAGAAACCCAGAGCCTTGGGTAACTCTGGATATAGAAGGAAAACCAGATGATGTCCTTCTTGACACCTGAGTCACCTTTTCTGTTCTCCTTTCCACTCCAGGCCAACTATCCAAACACAACATGACAATTAGAGTCACTAAAAACCCTATGACAAAATTTTCCCCTCAGCCACTGGGGTGTGTATGGGAAGATTTGATATATCTCACATTCTTTTTTGATAATGCCAGAGAGCCACACTTCCTTGCTAGGAGGGGACATTATGAATGAATTAAGGACTATAGTGCTACTAGCTTCAGGACAGATAAACAATTGCCTAAACTTATAGTAATCTGGATATAGAAGATCAATCTTTCCTTGAGGTAAAAATGAAATACTCATGCATCATGGAGTTGTTATACTTAGCATCCAAATAAATATGGAAGAGGGAGAAAAAAAAACTGTAGTTAATAAATACATATAACCAGACATGTAAGGATTTTTTGGATGGCTACAATGTGTTCTTCCCTTCCTAATGGTGCAGCTTCCTCCCTAGGTGGCATTGCATTTGGAATATTAGTGCTTGCTGGTCTAACACTCTTTGTATGTCATTTGTAGAAGCCATTGCATATGTCAGAGAAATAAGATATCCAAGAAAAACTCTGCTAGCCCAGATGTTCCAAATATCCTCCCATTATATCAGATCTCCGGATTAACCTCTGAAACTGCCCTGACTGCCATTCCCCTTCACCCCTCTATAGCAGGAAGCAGTTAAGATCATCATCCTGGTTCCTCAGGGCAGTTAGGAGTCACATGCATAGAAGGGGGAATATGATAGAAGCTAGGATTCAGTAGGCAGAGACAGAAAGATTAGGACCTGAGTTACCTGAGGGGGAAAACACCTATTTTGGAACAATGCTGGGAGTGTCTGACCACAGCAACCCCCCTCAGTCATAAGGTTCCTCTTAAGAATATAACAGATCCCACCTACTTCCCCTCATGTTTCCCTCAGGAATTTGACAAAAGGCCTAAGTATGGCCGTAGACCTCCTCTCATACAATGTAAATGAGCCAATCAGGAATGGACAACCCAGCACCTAAAGCTGTCAAGCCAATAAAGGTAGACCGTGAGAAGGAAGAGGGGGAGGGAAGTGGGAGGGCTGACCAGAAACTTATACAACAAAGACTCTTGCCTATCGTCCTCCGGCGTTCACTTTCAAATTCCCATCTCTGTAAAGAGAGCTTTCCTACTACTCTTCCTTTCTAATCTCATACTCTATAATAAACTTGTCTGCTGCTCATTTTGTGTCCACCTCTTCATCCTCAAAGAGACTGAGACAACAAATCCTGGAGATTGAGGTAAAAAAAAAATCCTGCAACATTTTGACTTAGTTTCTCTTGAATATCAAATCAGAAAACTTGATGTGACTGTACCGGGTGCTGTAGACTGAGTTTTGTGTCCCCCACCCCCCAAGTCTATACCCTTAAACCTAACCCCCAATGTGATGGTCTTTGGAGGTGGGGCCCTTGGGGTGATTACATCATGAGGGTGGAGCCTTCATGAATGGGATTAGTGCTCTCATACAAGAGACCCCAGAGAGCTACCTCCCCACTTCTGCCACGTGAGGAAACAAAGAAAAAATAGCCAGAAAAGAAGGTGGATTCTCTCCTGACACTGAATCTGCCAGCACTTTGACCTTGGATTTTTAGCTTCCAGAACAGTGAGAAATAAATGTGTTGTTTAAGCCACCCAGTTTGTGATTGTTTGTTATAGCAACCTGAATGAAGGCACTAGTGTTTGTTTTGTTTTTACAGTTTTATTGAGATATATTTCATACACCATAAAATTCACTGATTTAAATGAAGTATAAAGTTATGTACTTTTTAATATATTTGTTATTAGCTTAATGTATTTAGAATTGTACAATCATCACCACATTTTAGAAGATTTCAATACAGGTATATCTCATGTTGTGCTGCACTTTACTGAGCTTTGCAGATATTTTATTAAAATTTTTTTAGTGTTCGTTTATATTTGAGAGAGAGAGAAAGAGACAGAGCATGAGTGGGGGAGGGGCAGAGAGAGAGGGAGACCCAGAATCCGAAGCAAGTTTCAGGCTGTGAGCTGTCAGCACAGAGCCTGATGCGGGGCTCGAACTAACAGACTGTGAGATCATGACCTGAGCCGAAGTTGGATGCTTAACTGACTAAGACACCCAAACACTTAGATGTATTTTTAAAGTATTTATTTATTTATTTTGAGAGAGAGACAGAATGAGGTGGGGGAGGGGTAGAGAGAGCAGTAAGAGAATCCTAGGTAGGTTTCATGCTGTCAGCACAGAGCTCTATATGGGGCTTGATCTCATGAACTGTGAGATCACGGCCTGACCTGAAACCAAGAGTCAGACATAAATCCACCTGAGCCACCAAGGTGATGTTTTTTTTATAAATGAAAAGTTTCTTGGGTCCTTGCATTGATTAAGTCTATTTGTTGTCATTTTTCCAACAGCATTTTCTTCCTGTCTCTGTAACAGGTTGGCAATTAATGTAATATTTCAAACATTTTCATTATTATTATATTTATGATCAATAATCTTTGATATGACTCTTATAGTTATTTGAACCACACCCATTTAAGACCACAAATGTAACTGATGAATGTTCCATGGGTTCTGACTGCTCCAGCAACCAATGTTCCCTTGTCTCTCTCACTCTCCGTGGGCCTCCTTATTCCTTGAGACACAACAATATTTCAGTGAGGCCAATTAATAACCCAATGATGGTCTCTTAGTGTTCAAATGAAATGAAGAGTCAGCTGGTGTGGCAAACTCCATTGTTGTCTTATTTTAATAAATCTTTGCAGCCATTTTGGCCTTCAGCCAACATTGAGGCAAGGCTATTATGACTCACTGAAAGCTCAGATGATGGTTAGCAATTTTTAGCAATAAAATATTTTTCAATGAATGTATTTACATTGTTTTTTTGACATAGTACTCTTGTACACTTAACAGATGACAGTATACTATAAGCATCACTTTTATATGCACTGGGAAATGAAAAACTTTGAATTGCTTTATTGTGATATTTGCTTTATTGTAGTGGTCTAGAACCAAACCCATGGTATCTCTGTGGTTTGCCTGTTCTCCAGAAAGAAAACCTGTCTGCATTAGCACTTGTTCTCTGTTCACCTGCAACAAACACCACCTCCCAGCTGTAAACAACCACTACGGTATTCTCTGTCTTTATGGATTTATCTATTCTCTATGGATTTCTCTATTCTATGCAATCAGTACAACATGTGGTCTTTTGTGCCTGGCTTCTTTCACGTGGGCTAATGGTTCAAGGTTCATCCTGTTCTAGCATGTATCAGAACTTTACACTTTTTTATTGCTCAATATCTGCCAATATCTGCCAATATTCCATTGGGCAGATATACCACATCTGTTTAGCCTTTCATCAGTGATGGCTATTTAGCTTGTTCACACTTGTTAGCTGTTATGAGTAATGCTGCTGTGAGCACTGAGAGCATTCTTTGTGTGCATTCTTATTTTTCATAGGTGCATACCTAGAAGTGGAATTATTGGGTCCTATGGTTACTTTATGGCTAATGTTTTGAGGCCAAACTTTTTTCTACTAGTTTTTTTTTTTTTTTAAACAAAGTCCAAATGGTATGTTAACAACCACTGTGAACAAGGGCAACCTTTGACCAATTAAAAATACATATGACTACATATGCACAAATATGCAAATGATAGTATACAGTTAAAACTATGAAAAGGCACAAGAAATTCCTCATAGCTAAAAGTGCCTATATAAAGCAAAAACCATGGTTTTCACATCACAAATAATCTGCCTGGTTTACATTTAAATCAGCTAACGTATAATAGGGTTTTGATCAGCAGGTCTACAAATATGGCCAAGTTAATGCCATTGCAGAGCTCTTTCATTTTGCATTCCTAGACATAAAAAATAACAACAGTTTTTTGATAAGGATGTTAGGATATTAAAAAAAATAAAATAGAAACATCAGCAAGAGAGAAGACTGCTGTTAAAAGGAAGGATTTATTTTAATGCTAAGATTTTCTGAACACTAACTTCAAGAGTTGACATCAGTGTTTTGCATTGACTGAAGAAAACATTTGTCTGGAGCAGTGCTTGTAGGGCTATTTGTAAACAAGCAGGAATGAAGCAATTTGATTTTTTATTTGCGTTTCTATTAAGGCATTTGTCAGCCATTTTTCCTAACCTTATACCATGTAATGGCAGTAATGCCAAGACCGTGGTTTTGTTTTTTTTAATGTTTGTCTATTTTTCAGAGAGAGAGAGAGAGAGAGACTGAGAGCAATTGGGTAAGGGCAGAGAGGGAGAGGGAGACACAGAATTCGGAAGCAGCCTCCTGGCTCTGAGCTGTCAACACAGAGCCCAATGCAGGGCTCGAACTCATGAACCCTGAGACCATGACTTGAGCTGAAGTCGGATGCTTGCCTACTGAGCAATCCAGGCTCCCCCCAAGACCCGTGTTTTATTCCAGGCTCCACCACAGCCTGTGGGACGTTACTCTTCATCTTGGAACCCACCTTCATTGGTAAAATAGGAATTATTACTCGCCCATCCACTTCAAGGTTTGGATGGTTATGTGAGAACAAATGAGAGAGTACAGAGCACACAGTACTTTGTAAACTGTCAAGCTCTAAAAGGTAAGGAATTTATATAGGCCAAATAGAGCTGTGTGCTCATAGTCAATGTTCAAAGAGATATTTTAAATGCTGAGAGCACTGGTATTTATTTTTGTTTCCATATATACCTGTGATTGATGACCAGTGTTACATAAGCACTTAAAAATACATTTCTAAACTACTAGGCACAAATAAAAATATTGGGGAGAATTGAAAGATTTCCTTAGATACTACATTAAACACAAAAACATTTTTCTTGGCATATCTTAGAAAAAGCATGGAACATAGAAATTACAGAAAAATGGAATTTATATTTTGCACAATTTCAGATTGCTTTGTTCTTTTTTAAGTAGTATTTCTTTTTTAAAAATTTATTTTACAGAGAAAGACAGAGCATGAGCTGGGGAGAGGATCAGAGGGAGAGAGAACCTTAAGCAGGCTCCATGCTCAGTTCAAGAGCTTGGCACAGCGCTTGATCCCATGACCCTGAGATCATGACCTGACTCAAAATCAAGAGTCAGATGCTCACCTGATTGAGCCACCCAGACCCTTACTTTGCTCTTTTTGTTCATTTCCCACAAACAAATGAAGTCTATCATTTTCCTAACTCTGCCTCTTGGAGCTTTTTTTATATTTTTGCCAGCAAAAGTAGATGTGAAGGCATCTGGGACGGATCATTTGTGTGGCTGTTTTAAATAAAATATAGGCAACACATTTCCTTTGGTAACCTCTTGTGTCACCAGTACCAAAATAAACTGTTTTCTTAAAACAGTTTTTACAAGTTCCATTTTAAGGAAAAGGGAATGTGACCTAAAGGGCTACCACTGAACAACAATTAGCAGGTTCAAATGTCAATTAGCAGGAATTCAAATTCAGTTAGCAGGAATATGGCCCCATGGTGTCATTTCTTTTTCACTTCTACTTACATATCAATTTGCTTATATTTTCATTAGCATTTGTGATTAAACATCTTTTTAAAGTAAACATTTACCCTAAAACATTATGTTAATAACACAAAAAAATGGTGATATGCTTTTCTCTGATGGGAGATCACAGATGGAACATAAGACCGATAATAGGAAATTTAAGGAAGAATATATCAAGTATGAATCAATAAGTAGCATCTTGTTGAGAACATGGAGTTTTGCTACTGCCTAATTTTATGAATAGCGGCTGCTTTGCCACGTGATAACTGAACATCAATATCTTAACACACACACAGCTTGGTTTTTGTTATTTTTTTCCTCACCCAGGAAAAAAAGACAGGGAGTTCAGCAGGTACTATTTCTGGAGAAAAATAACTTGCATTATGAACATCTTCAATTATTTGCCTCGCTTCATATAACTTCCTCTTTCCTCCCTCCAAGTTCTCGTTATTCAAAAATCATTTACCACTAAATTATAGAAAAATAGTTTCTCCTAAAGCAGAAGTGAAGTGAAGCTGGGCTTGAGTCAATAAACAATTATGAGGCTCTCAAATCATCAAAAAGATGCCACCTGTGACATATGACCTGTTCTGGTCTCAAGGTGCACGGCCGCAGTTTATGGAGAATATAGACGGGGTTGTATTTTCTCTTCTCTGGAACTGATGGTCCCTGTCATCTCAACTTCGGAGAGAGTTTTCTTTGGAAGAACCAAAACATATTAGCATTTGGAGGATATCTTGAAGATACACACGAACATCTTTTTTCCAAGAAACAGTCTGAAGTTGCTAGTCATATTTTGGTGAACAGAGCCTAACATTGCTGGCTTTCAAGCCACAGGAATCTGGACTGTGGTTTTCTTTGTGGTTTGGTTGTCATCAGCGACTGCATGGTTTGTATAGAGGCTCCAAAGCCTCAGTTAGTCCTCAGCTCAGACTTGCTTGCTTATGAGCAGTGTGACTTTGTCAAATTACTGAATTTATTGAAGGCTTGCTTTCTTCATTTATGAATTATAAGTATACACATTATGGTTTCCTTTTAAAGATTTTTTAAAAAGGGTGGACGGTATGTAGCACATGTGTGTGTGGCAGACATCACTGGGTTTCCTTACTCTTTCCTGACCCAAAGGATTCTAAGGTTATTTAGGTAACAGTATGCCTGCACTAGGGGATTAGCCATGAGTGTTTAATGCCATCGTGGCAATCTCATTTTCCATCACCACGACTGGTTTGTGGGCATGAAATCCAGTTCTGGCCAATGACTGGTAAGGGGAAGACTTCTGGGGCTTCAAGGAGAGACTGTCCAGCCTGAAAGGACAGAGGGGTGAGAGGAAAAGTTTTCTTTGGTGCCGGAATTTGTTCCGGAATTTGTTTTCCCATAGCTAACTGGCTGTGGCAAAACTGAGTGTGAAAAACCTAGACTGAGGATGCAAGTCACCTAATGTCATCATGGAGCAACCATGGGACTGCCTTGTCCAGCCATTTATTATTAAACAAGATATAGCCTATATTTCAACTACTCTGAGTCAGATTCTCTATTATTTGTAGCCCAAAGTATCCAACTCAAGAAGTTGACTGTTAATGATAGGTATTAATCAGTATATTCACATATACATATATGTATGAATGAGTATAATACAGATATTGATCAGCAGATCTTGAATTGATATTTAGGAAACGATTTTCATTGAACTAATAGAAAATAATCCCCAAACTTAATCCAAGGATAATACCTTTTTTTTAAGAAATTGAGAAATTAAAAAATGTTTAAATATTTTTTTTTCTTTCATGGAAATTCTAATAATCAAATTTAGCTGATGGTAATCAGTTTTACTTTAAAACAAAGCAGACAGGCATATAATGATACATTGGAAGGGAACTCAGTCAGGAGTTTAGAGTCTAAAGTTTAGGTCATCTTTCTGCCTCTAATTAAAGGGCATTATCAGAACCATCTCAAGAACTGGGGTTTTAGAATCTTAAAAAAAGCTACAAAACAGCAAAATTTCTAGCTAACTCTAGGTTAGGTTCATCTAGTACATTAAGTGGTGGTTTTAATAATTATGGATGTAGGAGGATAGATTCACCCTGGATCACCCATAGATAATAACTGATCTTTTAATTTTATAATATATATGAAAGAAGGTAGTTCTTATTTCCCCTTTTAACCACACAGGTAACATTTACTGTACAGAAACCCAATTTCTGCTGTATTTACATGCTTGCTCTGGAAACCTTTCTTTTGTTCTGTTTACATCTGACAGCCCACAAAGCTGAGAGAAATATAAAATTTCTGAACATACCAATCCTAGAAATCTGAAATCTTTTTGGGTTTTATTAGACTCTGTGTATCAGTCAGGATATGGCTCTTCTTTGTCATTGTCTTGAAAGCCACAGAGGCTTTCTGTCATGTTCTTTAAAAAAATTAGTGAGAAATGGAACACAGCTCAGGCAATTAATATATTTTATATGGTTATATATCATAAATTATATATGTAATTTTGTATAAATAATACAAAATATTTGTAATAATATATGTAATATACTAGTATTTTTTTAATTATCAGAAACTCTAGCAGTTGATTGTTTGAATTTGTTCAATAGATGGCACAATGTTGGGGAGAGGAGGCGGGTGATGGGCTAAATGGGCATTAAGGAGGGCACTTGTGATGAGCACTGGGTGTTATACGTAAGAGATGAATCACTAAATCCTACTTCTGAAAACAATATTATGCTATATGTTAACTAACCAGAATTTAAATAAAAATTTGAGGGGCGCCTGGGTGACTCAGTCAGGTAAGCATTGACTTCGGCTCAGGTCTTGATCTCATGGCCTGTGAGTTTGAGTCCGGAGTTGGGCTCTGTGCTGACAGCTCAGAGCCTGGAGCCTGCTTCAGATTCTGTGTCCTTCTCTCGCTCTGCCCCTCCCCCACTCAAGCTCTGTTACACTCTGTCTTTCAAAAATAAATGTAAAAAAAAATTAAAAATAAATAAATAAAAATTTGAAACAAACAGAAAAGTAAAATGTATGAATCTCTTTTATGAAGTAAAGACTACAGTCATCATTAGTCATTCAAAAAATAATTATTGCACAACTCCTATGTTTCACATTGTTCTACATTCCGATCTGTAAGATCCTTGGAGGTGCTAGGTCCTGGTGAATAGTAAAGATGCTCCAGAAACCCTTGTTCCCCTGGCTATACTTTTGTTCCTCCAAGTTATATTACTACATGTGCATTAATGTGTGGTTAGGAGAAGCAGTCCCAAATGGTGGCCTCTGTGCAGGCATGAGTGTAGCTTACACTGACCTCACGGTAAGTGTACTGGCATATGGAGTATGAAATGCTGGGGTGAGGGTTATAGACAAGGAATGTGAATGATTTGGGTTGTTAGGAAGGCATCAGACAATTTAATCACTTCCTTTTAATGGCTCAAATTGTCAGGGTCTGTGTTAATTCTCAATTTATTTTAAGCTTCTGATGAACAATCTTACTTTGGGCAACATTTCTTTGACATAAAAACTGAGGGCTAAAATGTAAGTAATTTTGGAGTGCCTGGGTGGCTCAGTTGGCTAAGTGTCTGACTCCTGGTTTCAGCTCAGGTCATGATCTCATGGTTTGTGGGTTCAAGCCACAAATGGGTTTCCAAGTTTACTAAAGAAAAATCATTGTGAACTGTTACTTTGTCCCTGGACTGCCAAGGGGAGTAAGGATACAACACAAGATTCTTTTGTAATCTTGCGCATTTTATGTTAAGGAATTTAAAAACATGGTTTTGAGAAGGCCCCATAGACTTTCCCAGACTGCCTGACATGTCTATAAGACAAAAAGGTTTAAGAAAAGCTGCTGAAAGGAAATCGAGCATTTTGTGCAACAGTGGCAAAAGGAATATGGTAATTAAGATAGTAGAAGCAACAAAAACTATGATAGTTTGGGTTTAGTGCCAATCAGTCATATCTTTCCCCAGTGGGTGGGAGTGGGAGTGAGGCTGGAGCTGGGAGAACACCCTGGCTGAAGTCTGCTGTCATGGGAGGCTCCACTCATCCTCACGAAGGAGGGTGGGCACAGCACCACATGATTCTGGAAACAGCCCTCTTGGAGCTGTTGAACTTAGTCATGGCTAAAAATGGAAATTTTTACTTTTTCAAAAAAGAAGCAAATCCTAGTATTTGTCATGTGATGGCTGCCAAGCCATCAGAATTTTTTTTTCTTTGACCAAATTTTACTTTTATTGCTTAGTAAAAATATATCTCAAACGTTGGGAATATCAACGTACTTTCATTAAATGTTTTTATTTGAAAAATAAGGCATTTCCTTATGTCAGGCCTGTGATACATTTTCATTTAAATTTACAAATTGGAAAACAGGCCCAGAGATTAGTGTGTCTTGGATAGCCTTATGTAGTCCAAAGTAGCTCTAATAGTTGGTTTCCAACTTGCTCTGTTCCCTTTTCCTCTCTCTCCTCCAGAATTAATGCAGGGGCAGACTTACGGTCATGCTTTCAGAGCTACCTTAATAATCATCCAAGAAACTTCTAAAGCTCTACAAACTGTTATAAGTAAAGACAGTTTTCCTCCAAATGAGAATATTGGAAATAATGAAAATTTGCTCAAAAGTTATTTGAAATCAACGTGTTAGTTTTACTTAATGAAAACAGTCATGAAGTGCTATCATATGCAATGTACTATTGAAGATTGTTGAGCCTTAACTCTTAGCAGGTTAAAAATGGAGAAACTTTTCCTTTCTTTTATGCTTCAGGACAAGAACAGGGAAAGAGACTGGCTTAACGTGGCTGAAATATCTTTGAAGGGTTTAATATTGCCACTTGTCCGTTTTCAGCTCTGTCCCTCCCTAAACTTTATTTTGTTTTATTTTTTATTTTTTTATTTTTAAATATAATTTACTGTCAAATTGGTTTCCACACAACACCCAGTGCTCATTCCAACAAGTGCCCTCCTCCATGCCCATCACCCATCTTCCCCTCTCCCTCACACTCCATCAACCCTCAGTTGGTTCTCTGCATGAGTCTCCCATGGTTTGCCTCCCTCCCTCTCTGTAACTTTGTATTTTCCCCTCCCCCATAGTCTTCTGTTAAGTTTCTCAAGATCCACATATGAGTGAAAACATATGGTATCTGTATTTCTCTGACTTATTTCACTTAGCATAATACCCTCTGGTTCCATCCACGTTGCTGCAAATGTGAGACAGGAAACCATCAAAACCCTAGAGGAGAAAGCAGGAAGCAACCTCTTTGACCTCACAGGCAGCAATTTCTTACTTGACACATCTCCAAAGGCAAGGGAATTAAAAGCCAAAATGAACTATTGGGACCTCATCGAGATAAAAAGCTTCTGCACTGCAAAGGAAACAATCAACAAAACTATAAGGCAACTGACACAATGGGAAGATATTTGCAAATGACATCGGACAAAGGGCTAGTATCCAAAATCTATAAAGAATTCATTAAACTCCACATCTGTAAAACAAATAATCCAGTGAAGAAACGGGTAGAAGACATGAATAGACCCTTTTCCAAAGAAGATCTCCCTAGACTTTACAGGCAGGGAAAAAAGTCCCTGATTTAGAAATCTGACTTGAATTTCATGTTTACAGCTGCTCAGCCTGAAAACCTTAAGATCTTCCCTGAATTTTCTTTCTCTTGCACCCCACATCCAGTTTGTCAGCAGATCCTAATCTTTTTACCTTCAGAATATATCTATGCTCTGAATTTCTCACCACCTCCTCTTGAGAACATCCATCCTGCCAGTGTCTCTCGCCTGAAGGACCTTCAAACTACTGGCCTTTAATCTGGCCTTCTTGTTTCCTCGCATGCTCCATTGAGACTATTTCAAACACCTTGGACAGGATGTAAGTCAGGTCGAGTTACTCATCCATTCAGAGCTCTCCAGTGGCTTCCCATCTCCCTCAGAGACTCCTAGTCTTCACAGAAATCCTTATCCGGGCCTACGAGCCCTTATAGTCTGTCCTGTTGACTCTCATTTCTTAGCTCGTACTACTTTCCTCCTCTCTCTGCTCCACCTGCTGTACCTTTATGTCCAAAACCTGGATTAGTGGCTGGCACATAGTGGGTGCTAAATCAATTTGGATAAATCAGTGGTAAAACCCAGATATACTGTGGACTTATACTGTCTTCTGAAATCTAAAGCAAAATTGGCTTACATCTTCCATTTTGAGTTTAGCTCCTAATACTCCTTGTGAGTTCTGGGAAACTTATATTTCTTTTTAGTTTCTACTGGCTCTGAATGGCTATTCCTCTGAATTGCCCCCTCCCATTCTGTATTCTGCTTTCCCCTTTTCTGTTCCCTACTGGCATGGTGGGTATGGTTCAGATTTTCTCTCCCTGAGTTTGTGTATAGCTGCCTTTGCTGGAGATTTGGGATAGTGGAGGCTATGACAACATCTAAAATGAAGTTACAGAACAAGACCTAAATTAAAAATTTTAAGTATCTGTTTTCTTAAAAGTCATTATTTTCTGCCCTGGGAAGTTATGGTTTCATGTGCTCAAGCTTCAGCCTCTTGACATTTCCCTGGTCCTACTTTTTTCTCTTGGCCAAGGTCCTGCTTTCTGTCTTAGGGCACCTGACTATCATGACATGCCTTCATTAGGGAGCCAAAATCCATCTGGTGGAATTTTTACCCATTTATAGATAAAATTAGTTTTCCTAATCTGTGGGGTCCATTTAGAAGAAATAGTATCCCCTTTGCAGTGTTACTCTGTCTTCTAGGGCTCTATGAAAATATTAAAATTTTGCATGTGTTTGACTACAAATAGTTTTCTTAAAAATAAAAACATTCTTTATATGGGAAATTGTATTCATTTTGGAAATACAATATACTTTATATGGCTTAGGCTTCACATCTAAGCTCATTGGGCACATAATAGGCTACAGTTTTTGATAACATAGATTTGCAAAAATACTCCTATAACTGATATCTAGATACGTAAAAATTTTGAATAGGTTTTAATGGTTCAATAGGCATTTTATAAAATATAAAAATATTACATGGGATATGTGAATTTATGGTTTATTGCTAAAACTTAGAAAAGTTACACAGAAACTACATAAAACACCACATTTTGTTGGAAGAAACTTTTTTTTTGTTTTTGAGAGAAAGAGAGGGAGAGACAGAGAGAGAGAGAGAGAGAGAGAGCGAGCAGGCTCCATGATCAGCACAGAGCCCAGCATGGGGCTTTATCCCACAACCCTGGGATCAGGACCTGAGCTGAAATCAAAAGTCAGACATGTAATCAACTGAGCCCACCCAAGTGCCCCAGAAGAAACTACCTATGAGGTTTCATGTGCAGTTTATCCAGAGCCTACCCAAGACTGGCTTTCTCTTACAGGACCAGCTATCCATTTAAGCTTTCCTATAGAGAAACTTAAGTAAAACAATGTAGGCAGCTTCTCTCCAGTTCTTGGCATTAAGCAACACTGATGATTAATGAACTACAGTGGTAATTGGCTCTTGGTTACAGATGCCTCGGACATTCAAGAAATGAGACTATAATGGATGGGAATATCTCGGTAGTTCAACTAGTGCTTATTCACTGAGGGAGTAAGGTGACCTGACATGCTAGGATAAGCCTGGTTATATAAAATTGCATATGCTGTTTTTAGCTCTCCTTTGCATGGCAGCAATTTTTTTTCATTAAACAAAAATCTTAGGAGCTAGGAAGTATGCCAAGGAGAGAACACTATGAAATAAATGCTATCAAATACACTTGAAACCCACCTGTTAGTCAACCTAAGAGAAATAGTTCTTCATTTTTGGAGCAATGCTGCCTAATGCTCTCCTGCTATGGGAATGGACTGTGATGTTACATTCTGTCAGCCTTTAGCCTCGTAGAGGTCTGTGTTCACAACAAAACCCAGGAGAGCACATTAGTGGAGTCCTGGGTCCTCCAAAGAAGCATCAGGTCAAGAATCACTGTTCATGACCATTTTACAGATACATCAAATGCCTGGTAGACAAAGCATGCCTTTTTCCTTGTTAAATTTTGCCAAGTTTGCACTTGGATTTGTCCCCTTCAGATTTCAAGGTCCCTATACATTCAAATTTGCCATTTTAGTCTTAAACCTTGCCAGTAGCAAATGGTCCACCCACCTGCTTTTGCTTCAAGGACTAGTTTTCCACAAGCCTCTACTCTCTTTCTGGCTTCTAGCCAGAGATTGCAAATCTGTGTAGTCTGGGGATACGGTGGTAAGCAAGAGAGCACTCTCTGCATATGGACCAGTGGTTTGCAGGTATGAATATCTGGATTGCTTTTGGAAGAAGAGGATGTAACTCAGCACGGTACAAGGTGTGTGGATACTTACAGTGCAGTGGCCTCTAAGTGGTAAGCTGTGACATATTTAGGGGCTTTAGTGCCACTGGAAAGAGCTGGGTAATATTTCTCAGCTGAGGTTTTCAAGTAGGACAGTGAGACATCATCAGATCTTCATGTGTTTTAGAAAGATAGTCCTTGTGTTAGTGCAAAGGACTTCAGGGAGAGGGAGGAGCTTGGGAGAGGCACTGAATGTTTTCATTAGTTCACTGCCAAGATCATGAGGTCTTAAATTAAGAAAAGGGCATAAGATGGATGGGAAGAAGAGAGGAGGAGCTATTTTTGTAGTTGAATAGGCAGGTATGACACGTAACAGAGGTGAGAGAAAATGTGAAGAGCTGAAGCTAGCCCAGCGTGTTCTAGCTTGTGGGGCCAGGAATGATGATAGGTGAGGTGTGCAGCACATGAGGAGTTACAGAAAATGGTTGAGGTTTGGAAGTATTGCGTTTGAAGGACTATTAAGTCAGTTTTTCTGTTTATGAATGTTTAGCTAGCAGGTAGAACTTAGGGATGTGGCCAAGATGAAAGATAGAGGAGGCAATCATCTTATTAGGAAATGTCTTCTCCAGTATAAGCAAATGGTCACTCTTCGGGAAGGCAGGCCCAAGTTTTGTTCACTTATGTGTTCCCAGCCTCTCGCACAGTGATTGGCATGAACACCGCACTGAATAAATGTTGAGTGAAATGTGTCATTTTTACCATTCCCCTGCTCCTATTTCTTTTACCCAGTTCTTTACCATTACTTCAAAGAAAAAAAATGTTAACTTTAAATATTTGACCATTCTTTTACTCTCCCTAAGTTGGAAGATACATTTGCACCCTGGAGGAAAAAGACATTGGAGGGGCGCCTGAGTGGCTCAGTCGGTTGAGCGTCCGACTTCAGCTCAGGTCATGATCTCGCAGTTCGCGGGTTCGAGCCCCGTGACAGGCTCTGTGCTGACAGCTAGCTCAGTGCCTGGAGCCTGTTTCAGATTCTGTGTCTCCCTCTCTCTGACCCTCCCCTGCTCTCTCTTTCTCTCTCAGAAATAAAGAAAACACTTAAAAAATTTTTTAAAGAAAGGAAGAAGAGATCGGAAACTATTTCCTACATGATGGTTAAGAGTATTCTAGTTTTCTTATTTTCAGTTTTTGTAAAGCTAGCTTTGTTTTTCTTCATATTATGATTAATCACTTCTGCAAGTCTCGGTGTTTACCACAGGTCCTTCAACTAAATTAATTTAATTGTTTGGTTAAATGCCATAGCAACACATTGAAAAAAAAAAAGAAACATTCTGTTATATAATATTAGGAAAAGATATGTTTTTTGATAAAACATGTAGCCCTTCTAAAATAGAGACATGCTTAAGATAGTAACATAGGTTACATATAGAACCAGGTCTTTGTTAGTAGAGTATTTAAGGAAAGATTTTTGAAATTATGAATTTCATTTGATAATTAAAAGTTTGACTTCATCATCGTTTTTAGCCTAATTGTTCTGTAGCCTAAGTTTACTAATTTGAAGGCTTATAGTGATGATGAGAAGGGGCGCAGGGAAGGTCTAAGAATTTTCATTGCTCCTTGACTCTATTCTGTTACTTGCACGTTAACCTTCCGTGTTTTTAGCGATTCCCAATGATATTTTTTTTCCTGAAAAGTTATTTTTTATCTCTAAAATCAGCTTTTAAGAGCTTGGAATGTAAAAATTACTTTAGAAATGGCGTCTGGTATAATGTGATATGAAATAATTGTAATAGTAATTACCAAGCACTTGTAAACTCCTTGAACAAAGGAACTGAGTCTTTGTACTTGTGTGTTGCTGTGTATGTGTGTTATAGCATTTATGCCCAATGGAGGATATTTACATAATATATATGTACTATATACGTGCTAAGTGTAGGGAAGAAAATAGGTGGCCGTTGAATAGTGATTGTATGCAGCCTATTTTCAGAGGCAAATACTACTAAAACTATTTCATTGGTTTCAGAAAGCACCATTATTTCTTGAAAAAAAATTTTTTTTAATGTTTTATTTATTTTTGAGAGAGAGAGAGAGACAGCGTGAGTAGGGGAGGGTCAGAGAGAGAGGGAGTCACAGAATCTGAAGTCAGGCTCCAGGCTCTGAGCTAGCTGTCAGCACAGAGCCCAATGCGGGACTCGAACCCATGAACCGTGAGATCATGACCTGAGCTGAAGTTGGATGCTTAACCGACTGAGCCCCCCAGGTCCCCAGCACCATTATTTCTTAATATAGCTCTTGAACTAATGACTTTCAAAGCTGTTCGGGAGGATATCATTGGTAAAGCTCGTTTCCTATCATTTCAGTCTGAGAATAACATGGCGTATCCAAACTGGCAGACCAAAGTTGGAGAACATCTATGAACTAGTCTTTGTTGCCACTGGTGATCGAGTCAAAGATGCAGAAGACTCTCAATGTCTTTTCTTTTTGCATTTTCTTTTCTATTCTAAGCCAAATGTCACACAATAGGGAAATCTGAGCATTGATAGTCTCTCACCTGAAGCAGAAATACTGAAGCTGCATCAGTATTTTTCTCCCTTCAGGAATACCAGTCAGGACTGTCACATTCCCTGGGGGCTCCGACCACCTCAGGATCCATGGCTATATAAGCAAGGAAGGTAGGGGTCATATGCCACGAGGCCCAGTAACTCCACACATTTTAAATATGTCAGAGCATGAAGATGTCAGATTCAGCAGGGCACTGTCCCTTGTCGCTTCTTCTCATTCCTCTGCTCTTTATCCCTGTGGCTGCCTCGGAGGAAAACATAAAACTTCCAGACTGTTTCTAATTGCATAGTCCCAGGTGGGCAAAAACTGCTCCCTCTCTCCAACTAACGACCAGTTTATGATCTCAGGGAGGCGGATTGATGGTGCTGGTTATTTTTTCCTTATTGGTGCCAGCACAGATGCTGTACTCATACTGGTAGGTGTCCAGACAGGTCTCTCCTAAGGCACATGATAGACACAGACTTGGACTATTTTCTGAGGACCAATCCTGGAAGTTTTGCTTTCCTCCCCAGGCCTTTGGGTACCACACCAAGATTACCTATGGAATCTTTTAAAAGGAAAATAATTCTTTTGAACGGAGTGAGCTCCATTTCCCCACTGCATTTCCTCCCCTCAGGTGAATACCGTGCCCTCCTTTACTGCTGGGCCCCTGGACCTGCTGCCACTCTGTGTGTCCTGCCCCCACCCGGGCCCTCTTCCTGCCTGAGGCACAGAATCCCATCCTGACTGCCAGCATTGAAACAAATTCGTTTCTGATGGAAAGGGATTTGATTCAGATGCCGAATTCCTGAACTTTCCATCGGTCATCCAACTATAGCTCCATCACTCCCCATAGGTCCCTGAAGGAGAGAAAATGCTTTGAGAACGCTTCCAGCAAAGGAAGCCTCTTTACCACTGGGCAAGACTTTGGCTCCATGGTTCTGTCAACCTGGTGAACAAACTTCACAATGGCTGGCACGGTTCCTCTTGCTAAGCTTCCACTTCCAAGAGGCCTCTGATCCTGACATGGCACAATCCTATCACTCTAGAGATGAGGAAGGGCATGGGAAGATAAACCCATGAAAAGTCCTGTTAGGCGTTCCTGGCTGGGGGCTCCTCCCCTGCAAAGAGCAGCCTAGGGCTGATCTCCTTGTTTCTGCCACACGGAGACCAGCTCCCAGAGGGAGAAGCCACTTAAGAGGGTAGAGAGGGGCCAGAGGCCAAATGATCCTTACTTCAGAACTTCTTTTTATTTCCTCTGTACTCTGAAATAATGCATTCCCTTCTGCAGTGCCCTGGTTGTGTCCTTGGAGCCCTTTCTACCTTGGCTACTATTAGAACTTCTCTTTCTCCTTGGAGGTGGATGAGGTGAAAGAAAAAGAAGAATCAACCCGTTCCTGGAAGTCACTGATTCCAGTCCATACAATTCAAATGATTCTGTGTTTCGCTGTTTTGGTGCATACACCAGCCTCTGACATAGGCCTGGATCCCTCCTTCTTTGGGGGTTTCATGACCTCAGTTGATAACACCTCACCTCCCTTCCCTGGGCCCTTGGTTCCTGGGTGGGTTCTGTGTGTCAGGATTCCTGGGAGAAGCAAGTGTTCCTGGGCACGCCAGCCTTCTCCTCCTACATTCTGGTCTCAGAAGTTGTGCTGCCTTGCAGCTGGAGAGGGAGTTCAGAGCGCTGGCTTTCCATGGGCAAGAGATGGGATGGGTGGGCCACAGCTTTATTTCCTCTCGCACAGCCTCATTTGTCTGCAGTCATTCACAGTGACTTATTCTTGCCTCTGTGCCATCACTCAAGCTGTTCCTCTTTCCTGGAATCCTTTTTAGATTTACAGATTTGATTCATCTTTCAAAGGTTTTGTCATTTTACCTTCAAAGGACTATGATCCCTTTTGTAAATTTAATGATTTACTTCATACTATCTTGTACCTGTGTTCAGTGAGACACACTTGAGGCTTATTCTAATTCTAGTTTCCTATATTTTTCCCCCTCATACTGGTCAAAGATACTTTGAGTTATTTGCAGACTTACAATGAATACATCTGGCCAACACTTCCAATCTGTTCAACCCGTAGTCTAAATGTCATCTGGGGCCCAGACTACTTTTTAGGGATCTGATTACACTTAATCAAACCTACTTCCTCAGACGGTGATAGTCTCGAACTCTTCCTACAATTGCTGAATGTCTGGAGTCACTTCCTGATTACCTAGATAAGGCTGCTTTGTTTCTTCTGCTTCTCACTCTGGTCCAGAGCAAAGATTGGCCAACTATGACCAAGATCTGCAGGTTGAATTTGGCCTGCACTGACTACCTTTGTAATCCCGCTTGAATTAAGAGTGGATGTTATATTTTTACATGGTTGGAAAAAACGAGAAGTACAATATTTTGTGAAACATGCAAATTGTATGCAATTCAAATGTCAGTGCTCAAAAAAAAGCTTTATTAGAACAGATACGAGCCACACCTATTCATTCACATATTGTTTATGGCACGATATAGGATGGAGTTGAGTTGCTGCTACATAGACCGTATGACCTGCAAAGCTTGAAGTACTTGCTATTTGTCCCTATTAGATGGGAGTTTGCTGATCTCTGGTGTAGAGGCAAAGACCAGTCTTTCAGTCTTTCCCACAAGAGATTCACTCCCACCCAGGCTTTAATAGTTTCAGTAATTATTAGGATTATGGTTCAGGGAGAAGTTACACTGCGGACACACTCCTTTATTTTTTTCTGGGATCCACACTATTCTTTCTTTTCCCTTTTCTACTTGACCCTCTCCCTATCTAGTGCATCTGGCAAATTTGTCTCCCTATCTGACAAAGCTCAGTTTCTCCTCAAACATCATCCTGGAGTCTTACCAGTATTCTCAGGGCACATTGACCTACAATGAGAAAACCTTTCCAACTATTAATAGAATTGCATTTCCTATCTTATTATACAGTTTTTCATGATCTTAAACAAAAAGCACAGTCTCTAACTTTTGTTTGAAGATTTATTAAAATATTTGAGAAACAATATAGGTGATAACTAGAGTCAAAAACTGGAATCTGTATGTTAAGTTTGCCAAGAAGCATGGAGCATGGTATGCCCTAGGCATTGGGGGATGGCGAGAGCCTAAAGGTGCCACAACTGGTGACTGGTGGTAGCTGTTCACCTAAGGTCAGGACTCACGTTTCCTGAGCCCCATGATGCCACACTAGCTCCCCACATTTCTTTTAACTTTCCTCCTAGCCAAGAATTCTGAAAGCAAATACACAAAGAAGCAAATTCGAAACGTTACGTATTTAATCAAGTGGAGCCACATACCCCGTTGTGATGCTGATGGTAGAAAGTTACGCGGGAGAGAATTACAGGTGAATTACTGGAGAGAGCAATCGCACTCCCGTGCATACAGACGGGTAGACAGGGTGCCCCTTCTGAGCTTCCCTTGTTAAAGAGCACAGCGCCAAAGACAATTAGCTGTGCTGGACGGCAAAAGCAATAATTATTCTATCTCCTAGGATACTCTGCTTTTTCTATTTTCCCACCTCATCACTAATTTAAGATAACTTGATGACATTTAAGTAGGAGAAAAGAATTTGTATGTAAATGAGGGAAAGAGCGAACATTGGCTATTTAAGTCCTTTGGATTCTAGAAAGCTTCAAGTTTGATTAAGAAACCATGACTTTACAAAAGTGTTTAAGAATAGCTGGAGAATTTTTTTCTATTAAATTATTTTATTTTCAGAATAATAATGAGAGTTTTATTCTAGAGTAAAATGAATCCTGCAGCAGCTTTGTAATAAAAAAGCGACAAGGTGAAAAGTGTTTGAAAACTTTGCCTGCCTGAACTATACATCGCCTTATTATAACCACATATATCCGAGGCTAGAGACATTTCTGCCAATCTGTTCTTTTTTTAAATCTGACTTTAAAAAACTTTTTTTTTTAATGTTTTATTTATTTCTGAGAGAGAGACACACACAGCGTGAACAGGGGAGGGTCAGAGAGAGGGAGGTACAGAATCTGAAACAGGCTCCAGGCTCCAAGCTAGCTGTCAGCACAGAGCCCAATGCGGGGCTCGAACCCACGAACCGTGAGATCATGACCTGAGCCAAAGTCGGCCGCTTAACCGACTGAGCCACCCAGGCACCCCTAAATCTGACTTTTGACATGATGTACACATATGTGATGTGCGTGTGTCTGTACACACACATGTGGTGACAAAAATAAAACATTATATTATTATTATAAAGGAGCAAAATTATGATCAGCTTTACATAGATACTTTGGAGCTTCAAAATCATGTAAACAAATTGCATGGCTGAAATAATTCATGTTAATGCTCATTGTTTGGTCACCAGTAACCTCTAAGAAGATGCGAGGTATGTAAAATCAAATCTTTACAAAACGAACACAGCAGAGACATCAGTTCAATGTTGGAGAAATGGGAGGAAAGATTTCATGCCATCAAACCAGGCAGGCTCTTGAAACATCGCTGGCATCCTAATCTCCTTTTTCAAGTAGAAAGGGGAGAGTAAGTGAGAGAGCAGACTGAGCGAGAGCTTAAGTTGCTCAGTAGTTACACACACTTGATACTGTGCTTATACATTCTGTTTTAGGTTTTTAAACATCTAAGAATACCAAGTAAATTTATCAGTACTTACTTGGCAAAGAAGAGAGAGGGAGAGTACGTGTGTGGATGGAGAGAATGAGCTGTGCATACATTTTCTAGCATCACATGGCAAGGTGAGAGACATTTAATAAAATTAAAATGGAATAAAACTTAACTCTTCTAACTACTATTTATAATGCTATTGTTAATCAACTTTGACCTTGATTAAAGACAGATTGTCTAGGTGTTCTCTTATTGGAAAAAACAGGCTTCTGAATTTGTTTGCTGAAGCTTTTACTTTGCAAATCAGAGGCGTATACAATGGATTCGCTCCTTGAAATCCTTTTGGGATAGTCAATACATTGTATCAATTCTGTATAGATGTCAACTTCTTAGATTTGTGTATGTCATCAATTTTCACTGAGTTTTTGGAGTTATGTTACAGATTTTGTCGTTATGTTATCCTATTCTCTAGAACATGAATGTGTTACGAGCTTAGTTACGAGCTAACTAAGATTTTGAACAAAATTAAAGAGCATGGAACATTATTTTGAGTTGTGGAGGATGTCACTGATATCTTTGTAATATCATAAAGAGTGGTAGGAAATACAACAGGGGTTCTTAATGTGTGTGTGTGTGTGTGTGTGTGTGTGTGTGTGTGTGTGGTGTGTTATGGCCAGGGTAGTAGGCAGAACAGTTGTCTCTCAAAGATATCCATTTCCTAATGCCTAGAACCTGTGACTATATTACTTTACACAGCAAGGGGGACTGTGCAGATGTAATTAAGATCTTCCTGGATTATCTGGGTGGCCCCCTTGTTAATGACAAGTTTCCTTGTAATCAAAAGAAGGAGACTGGGTGGTCAGAGAAAGAGCCACCATGATAGAAGCAGGGACTGGAGAGATGTAATTACTGGCTGGGAACAATGAGACAATATGTGTGTTCCTCTCTAGAGCTAGAAAAGATGAGGAAACAGATCCCCCTGGCAGCGTTCTGAAAGGGCACAGCTCTGCTGACACCTTGATTTTAGCTTCATGAGCCCTCATTGTTGATAACTGTCCTCCAGATCTATAAAATAATAAACCCATGTTGTTTTAAGCCTCTGAATTTGTGGTAATTTGTAACAGCAGCAAATGCAACACTTTAGGGCAGTCTGATGAAGCCTATGTATCCCTTCTTAGAATAATATTTTATTTATTTTTTTTAAAAGATGTTTTTAAATGTTTGTTTTTGAGATAGAGTGTGGGGGAGGGGCAGAGAGAGAGGGAGACCCAGAATCTGAAGCAGGCTCCAGGCTCTGAGCTAGCTGTCAGCATAGAGCCAGACGTGGGGCTCGAACCCACAAACCGAGAGATCAGGCTCCAACTCATGAACCGAGAGATCATGACCTGAGCCGAAGTTGGACGATTAACTGACTGAGCCACTCAGGTGCCCCGGGATATTTTTAAATGCATAAAATAAAACACGTAGGATTAAAAAGGAAATCAATTGTATTAAAATGCCTTTACCACAGGATTAAACAAGCTTGCGATATAGTAATATATGTGCTTCTATATTAATGCATTAATTGACCAGACAAACAATTTAAAATAGAGACAAGTTAAAATTCCATGTTATCTTTTAAACATTTATCAGGGTGAAGGCTAACACTCGTGGACTGTGACTTCTTTATGTTCCAGAAGCTGTGCTGTCCTCTGGAGGGTTAGGAATTGAAATTTGATCTACCTAGATATGAAAAACGTTACCATATAAGTTTTCATCTTTTTGCACATTTGGTCAACAAACAAGTGCAGATGCAGAACACTGGGAAACATAGGCATTGTCTGGGTATCTGCAAATGACCTGATTTCACTATTAGCTGAATAACTCTAAGCTGAGGAATTATCCAGTAGTTTGGCCAGCTATGTTGCACAAGCATCTTTATTATTTTATTTAATGTTTTTTATTTAAGTTCCAGTTAGTTAACATACAGTGTGATATTAGTTTCAGATGTACAATATAGAGATGCAACACTTCCACAAAGCAGCGGGTGCTCATCACAGCAAGTGCACAAGCATCTTTAAACAAGAAAGTTGGGTGCAGTCTGGAAGTGGTTCAATAACTACCATGATATCAAATTAGGCATGAGCATAAATAATATTTTGAGATATCTGTGGCAACTATAGTGTGATATGAAAATATCTCTGCTATTTGTGACAAAATCACAGATATCACTAATACTTCTTTCCTACATTTATAATTGAATGTGGCGCTAAATTTCACCGAAAGGCATTTAAAATAAAAAAGATGTACTTTTTCCAGTCCAAATTCATGGAATTTCTCAATTCTAATCTGTGGGTCCCAGGTTAAGAGCCCCTAGAGTGGACACAGAACAATAAGTGGTTATGTAGGATGGAGCTATTCATTTTCTCCCTTTTCACTCTAATTTTGAAGGGAAGGATTATCTTTTTTATAAACGTAGATCACATTATATTACAAGAAACATTTGGAGCACGTGACAGGTCTGCCAGCTCCTGATGGTAGAGCTTGGAGTGGATGTGGTTAAGGAGTCCAAGTTCTCTTCTTACTTGCCTTCTTTTTCTTCCTTAATCAAAGTGTTTCTTCTCTTGGGGAGACAGGTAACTTTTTATTTATGCTTTGATAATGAGAAAATCACATTCTATGTCTTAAGAAAGAAATTAAGTGGGAAGTGAAGCATGGAGGTTAGGGGGATACTTAGATCATATCACTTGTGCAATGATATTTATTAACATATCATATGGAAATTAAGGGGGAAATGCTATTAAAGTGTCTGTATTATCATTTCCTCAAGGGAAGTTATACAATCTATTTTAGCACGAACCCTCCTGTATCACAAACCAGTCCAACATGTTACTTACAGATATCTTGTCCTATCAGGGAATGGATTGCATGGTCCAAGAGATCTTCTACAGCTTTAATTATTTCACCTCCTTTAGAGAGTACAGTGAGTGCTCTCCAAACACTCAGATCGGTCTCCACTGATTTGAAGAGTGAAGTCCCATGTGTTTAAAAGTCAGAGAAACAAAATGGACTCACTTCCCACAATTCTTTGTAGATTTAACATTGCTCATTTTTCATTAGGGAAACCCTCTTCTCTGTATGAAATTAGTGCTCTTATTTAACTTGCTGTCACGAAGACAAATTGAGCTAGTCGAAAGGGTAGTAAAACAGACCTCTGCTCAAATGTAGTCAGTAAAAAGTCCAGCTATGTCGGCATTTTGCAGGGTTTGCATTAAAGTAAGAGAAATGATAACTTGCTGAAGAGCAAACCAGGCAAAACAGCCATCCAAGTTCAAGAGAAAGTTGAATCTGGAAGCAAGGTCTGAGCTTTTTCAAGATAACAAGAAAAATTACACCTGGATTCTGCTGTGACCACGGTGGACTTGATTCTATCACTTAGCCATGTGGGACCAAGGTGAATCTTACAAGGTTTCTTAGAAGGACCCAAGGTGTATTATGACAAGTGGGAGTAGATAATAAATCAACTGCTAAGATGCTGCTGTTTATAATGGAAGTTGTTAGTCACAGCAGAGACTTTGGATTAATTTTTAGTGTAAAAAAGGCATCAGAAATAGCTGACTGATACTTTTAAAAACTGAGGTGAAGAATGTCTTGTTTGATTAAAGACTGAAAGGTAGAAGTAATATTCATCATTATGTGAATGTTCCATTCGAAACAACTGATTTTTTGCAGATAATCTTAGATTTAATGTATTTTGGTATTTCTTTCCTGCCTCACTGACCAGTGCCCTTATTTGTTGTTGTGAATATGCATTGTACATATATGTGGTTGTGTGTGTAAAGAAAATGTGGATTTGTGAATGTGAATTTCAAGTTAAGCAGAGCTATTAGGTATATAATGGACATATTGATCAGTTCAGAGGTTTTACAGTTATCTGCTAGAGTTCTTATTGGAGTCCATGGAGCTAAAAACACAGAGCTCAGGCTGGATCTTACTTGAAACATGCATAACTCAAAGCCCAAACATCCCTTGAAGTTCATAAACACTGTTTATGACCATTCTCATAGCAACTCCAATAGTTACAAGGACCCTTGGAAATTCACCAGTATGTACAAGTGGGCTGGCTATTGTTCTGTAGGTTTTAGAGATGATGCCAGATTCATGAACAGGGGAGCAGGGGTTAGGAAGGAAAACATCTGTGATCAGGCCCTAGGAAACAGAGTAGAGAGCAGCTGGTGCTTTCTTTTTTTAATTTTTAAACAAATTTGTTACATTTATTTATTTATTTTGAGAGAAAGAGAGTCAGTGCACAAGCAGGGGAAGGGCAGATAGAAGGAGAGAGAGAATCCCAAGAGGCTCCGCACTGTCAGCACACAGCCCGATGCAGGGCTTGAACTCACGAATTGTGACATCATGAACTGAGCCAAAATCAATAGTCGGACATTAACCAACTGCACCACCCAGGTGCCCCAGACGCTGGTGATTTCTATGTCGTACATTTACTTGGTTGAGAGAGAAGAAATCAGTGATTTCCATTTTGACATAACTCTTTGACTAGGTAGTCTTAACGAGTGCCTCAGGCTGATTATGTCACAATGTCCATCTTCGTCCCTTTTGCTGTTTTTCTAGACGTCAGTTATTTCTTTGGTCTTTGGATGAAGAATCAAATCTTTCACACCATCTTTCATCTCGTTGCTTACTCATTTAATATTCAGGAGATAAGTAGCAAACGTCTGCTCTGTGCACCTTCTAAGCATTATGGATGCATGCTGAACACAAAATGTGCCCGCAACGAGTCTGAATTCAAGTTGGGGATGTACACAACAATTTCATCTCATGTAACCCCAAGAGACTCTGGCTGGAGGCCTTGTTTTTAAAGAAGGGAACTAACATTTGCAGTATTTTGATTAGAAGCCTTTATATTCATTTTACAATACTTAATTCTTGAAAGAATCCCGTAATGGGATAGAGTTCCCTCAGCATGGCTACCAGTAGCCAATAGCTCTGAATTGATTTTTAGACAGACTGAGGGTTGAATCTTACTTCACCACTTTCTAAATGGATCTTGGTCAAACTACTTAACCTTCCTGAACACCAGTCTCCCCAATCTAATAAATTAGTGAAATTAATAATCTACCTCACAGGGTGAAAATGAAATGAAATAAAGTAATTTAAAATATCTAGAGCATACTGTCAGAACTCAATAAATGTTTCCTCTCTTACTACTTTACATTAAAACTAAGGCGACTGTCCATCTTTCCCACATGGGCCTCTCAAGGATAGAGCTCCCACCACATATGTATCACTGGCAACACTGGAAAGTATCCAGTGGAAATAAAAGCTTGTGATCAATGGTCAGGTCTTGCCTTCATCCAATCAGTGCTCCAGGGACATACAATTCCTGCTACATTGGGCATGAAATGATTTAACTGTTATGTTCTGTGCTGTTAACAGGGGGTGTTTAATAGTGTAACATGGGCAGTGTCATTGCTCTTTGGGAACAAGGAGTTCCTTCTAACTAAAAAAAAAAGTTTAATTTTCTTCTTCTCTTCCCTTTTTGACAGCAGAAGGATGCTGATTTCACCAATGAAATAGCTAAAAAGAACACAAAAGCAGACATCTCAAAGCCTTACAGGCCCCCCCAAAAGAAGGTCCTAGAATGTTCAGAAGACACTTCCACTTCCAACCTGCTGGAACAAATCCCTCTGAGCCCAAGAGAGGAAGAGTCCATATAAGCTACACTAAAAGTTAGAATTTATTGTATATCAATATGTTTAATAAAATTTATTTTGAAAAGTGCTAAACAGTACAAGAAAATAATACCTATCTGTATTTTTAAAAAAATCACACTGTAGCTTTAGCCTGTTTAATACTGTTGCTGGTCCTCCCAATATACACATTTGTTCACTGCTCTTAGACCTTTGAGGTGATCTTTCTCATTTAAAATAATATGCTTATGCTTTTATTTATTGTTTCAACAGCTATAGATGGCATCTTTTTATTTATTTTTTTAATGTTTTTATTTATTTTTGAGAGAGAGATAGAGACAGCATGAGCAGGGGAGGGTCAGAGAGAGAGGGAGACACAGAATCTGAAACAGGCTCTAGGCTCTCAGCTAGCTGTTAGCACAGAGCCCGACGCGGGGCTCGAACCCATGAGCCCTGAAATCATGACCTGAGCTGAAGTCGGATGCTTAACCGACTGAGCCAGCCAGGCACTCCATAGATGGCATCTCTTAACACTTTACCTTATAAATGGGAATTTAACCTTTGTAATTTTTATATCTCCTTTCCCTCTTCTACCTCTAGGTTGTTAAAGTCAACTTCATATATAAAAAGGCAGAGGAGGAGGTCATCAGGAAAAGAAGTCAGGAACAAAGGTTTAAAGAAAATACAACTTTTTAGAACATGTGTGTTTTCTCTGGCTTTTACTTCTTTGATTGTCGACCTCAGGCTCTCAAACTTTGCTGTGTGTGTGTAAGAATTAGCTGGAGTGTTTCCTCAATATGTAATTTCTAGCGTTCAAACTGTAGAAATTCTGGTTCAGTATCTTTGGAGCAGGTATGGAAATATTCATATTTACCCAGCTCCACAGACAGTTTTGAAGCAGGTTCTCTCAGAGCATACTATACCAAATATCAGATTTTCCTTCCCTTGGTGATGAATACCTTTTGGCCCAAGAGAGCCAAAGATGCCATTCCAAATGAGAGCCATGTGCATTCTCAATCTAGTGGAATGGGAGTTGTTGGAAATAATTAGATGAAATCAGTAGACGGGGTCTAGGAAATAAAACTGTAGTGATGAATACCATTCCCCACCATGCACAGATTTATGCCTTGGGTTGATAGATATCACTATGTTTTCATAACCCTGAAGTGAAAACCTACTGCCTTAGGAAGTGGTTCACCTAGTCTTTGTAACCTGATTGGTTTACTGAACTCTAAAAAAAGAAATTCAGGGTATTTTCTCTTCATCAGAAGAGACGTTGGAGCTAGTTCACAGTATTCCAGTGACATAACTCCAGTAGACCAGGTCTCTCCAGGAGAGAGGCCACTGGAATTTCCCTTTAATTGTGATGTCATGGCAGAAATCTTAGAGGCCCATCCATCTCTACTTTTGGATGGGTAAGGGCATACGATAAGGAACCTCACTTCCTTTGCATCTAACTCCAGGGGCAAATTGCAGGGCATAATAAATATATCTTTGCTGCTGCTCAGCATCACCCAAACCAGTGAGGGTTCAGTCAGGAAAGCAGAGCCACTCGTAAGTGTTCTGAATTCAGGTGACTTTCACAACAGCAAAGATGTTGAGGAAGCGAAGGTCCAGAAGAGGGCGCTAGAGGATCAGATAAAGTATATTAATCAGTCATCGTCTAAATCCCGGTGTAGGTGGGGGAAATAAATAGGAGAAAGAAGCCTTGTCTCAGGACTCCACAGGCAAGAGGTCTTGGCTCTGATCCTTCTATGACAGGGCAGAGGAAAGGGCTGACCAGATGAACTGAGTGCTGGGGAGATGGGGACTGTCAATCAGATATGAGCCCCTAGGAGAGACAGCCGTACTGGAGCCACTTGAAATCCTGTTCTAGAGCACTCGGAAACAGGGGGCAGACTCCTGAATTTACTGGGACAGAAGGACCAAACGTGCCTGCCGGAGAAGTTTATTGCTGCTGTCTCTGTAAGTGTAGACAGTTGTTCTCTGACTAGGCTGAAGTACTGCATGTCAGCCAAGGAAAGGAATCAGGTTTGTTCCCGGGCCCTCTCCCCGCAGTGAGGGGTAAAGGCAGACACCTGCCACTAGAAACCGGCACCAGATTACACTTGTTCTGCCTTTTACCTTTCTTCTTCCCTCTGCTCCAATCCCAGAGGGACCCAAATCAGAGTTAGAAAACCAGCTGGGAGTAGAGGCAGCGAGGAAGGGAAACGGAAAAGAAGTTCCATTATAGCTTCCTGAGCTTGTTGAACCCAGGAGGGACAAGCTGCCTTCACTTTAAGTAAAAGTTCAGACTTTTAGTAAATTGCACTAGGCTGGATACATTTATTACTATTCTTATGCTTGAAATTGAATGAAAGTCCTCTTATTCTCTAATAGTGATTGAAGGTGTTATGGACTTTTATCAGAGATTTCTTCCAGGGGTAGGGAAAGGACTGGTCTCACAGTGTAAGCTTAAATGACACAGGACAAAGAATAAAGTTATTTTCTGACTGAGTCCGAAGGGTCTTGAATGTTCAGCTTAGCAGTTACCTGCCTTGGTTAAAAAAAATAAAAAAGTAAGCAACACCTAATAGGTAAACCAGTTTATCTTAACTTTATTTACTTAAAGGCAAGAAGAAGAAAGGACTTTTGAGTTTTTGGAAGATTTTGCTGAAGTAAGCAAATACAACTGTGTGTAGTTTTAGAAGTATCAGAGAATACAAAATTGAGTCTTGTTGCGGAAGAAACGCTTGTTCAATGGCGCTGGGGCTACTCTCGCACCTTCAGTCACCTCTTTGTAGTTTTCAGAAAGTGCCTTTGCCTCCTCTAAGGCTTTCCTAGCACAGTAGCTAAGCCTATCACAGGAAACTTCTACTCCTTTGGGGATTTCAAAGACTGTATTGTTTTGCTGTCTGAGTTTTTCCCAGCCTGTAAAATTCTTGCAGCTGAGGTGAAATGTTTGTTTTCTACTCAAGAATGTAGAAAATGAAATCACAGGGTATTGTCATCATTTTGAATTACTTAAATCCCAATCTCCTTTTGCCTGAATTTAAAAATTTCCATATGCTAGTGAACTATTCAATATAGAGTTGAAAATGATATGGCTTATTGAAAATAGGATAACATATCTTAGGCATAAAAATAGGGACAGAAATAAACTGGAATATGAATTAAAAATAACCCTAGTCTCTACCCTTGGAAGTAATCCTAATGTTTTTTCTAACCCTAACCCTAACCATAACCATAATCTTCCAAATAATCCCTGGACAACGATTGATTCTTGTTGCTGTGAACATTTCAGTTAACCTTTATGCTTTTGAATGCAAGGAAATTCTGAGAATGAAGCATTTTGTTGAACTAAAATAGTATTGCTAGTGCTTATAAACATTAGTTTCTATTCTTGCACTAAATATAATCTCTGCAGGAGTGAATAAAAAGTGACCATGTGAGAAACATCCTGGAAAGCTGGTTTACTGTGCTCAATATCCCATGTGAGGTGGGTCCTCTAAGGGTTAAAATACTGGTAGAACTTCTTGTGGTGTCTACAGTATGCAGGTCTACCCTTAATTTCAGACAAAGGAATTTACTAGGCTTTCATCCAAGAATATAACCCTAAATTGCCCTATTCCAGCCTTTTAAAAATGCCCATTTGAAGGAAGCATCTATAAGAAAAGACCATCTCAGGGAAATAATTGACATCAACTCCTCAGCAGGTTTTAAGGTGTGTCCTTGAGTTGGATTCTATGGCTGAAAAGCAATGTACTTGGCCATCAGCTTTGCCCTTTCCAGACGCCCTCCCTTGCTGCAGTGTAATGGGATGTTCTTAGTTTTTATGGAGGTCACAACAAGAAAGAGGCATAAGAAATTTGCTCCTTCATTTACTCTGACACCATCTATTACATTATTTAACGTGACCTATATAAATCCTCATATGAGACATTCTTTTAGAATTTGGTTCCAAGAAAAAACTTGTCTCCCCTGAGAAACTCATTGCTAAATACCTTTCTTTCTGATATAGGAACTTACTATGATTTACCTGGTTACATTTTATTTTCATGGTTCTGAAATACAACTGCAGCTTATTAACCTTTTCAACCCATATTTTGTATGTTGTTTCAAATTACTTTTGAGAAGATATAGAAGTTAACAAACAAATACATGATCCTCTGTGATTTGCTTTTTTTCCTAGTCTTCTGAGAAAACTGCCTTTTAGGAATGTTTTCATTACCAAATTATTTTAAAATTATAACATCAAAAAATATCCTTCTTTTAACATGGAGATAACATTACCTATTCATGGTGCTGTGGTGTTATAAGAGATAACATATCTAAAGCACTTAAAACAGAACCTGACCTCCTCATCTAAACAAAATGATTGAATAGATCTCCAATTCATTAATTCTCCAATGGCACAGAACAGTGCACCTTGCCCAAAGAGCACATTTTAAAAAATTTATTTGTCCAATTTTGTTATGTACAGCTGTTTATCAAAAGTCAAACTTCATTATATAATAAGCATATGTTTTCACAGTAAAAATTATGATCAATTTACTTACTGATTTAAAAATCGTATTCCTCAACTCATTCATTTAAACAAATTTTTAAATGTTTATTTATTTTTGAGATATGGAGCGTGAGTGGGGGAGGGGCAGAGAGAGAGAGAAGAGAGAGAGAGAGAGGGAGAGAGAGAGAGAGAGAGAGAGAGAGAGAGAATCCAAAGCAGACTCCATGCTCTGAGTTGTCAGCTCAGAGCTCAATGTGGGGCTCAAACTCATAAACCATGAGATCATGACCTGAGCTAAAGTTGGACACTTAACTGACTGAGGCACCCAGGTGCCCCTCATTCATTTTTTTTTTTAATACCGGCCTTTGTCCATTTCAAGAAAGGAGCAATTAACAATATCTAGTCATTGTTTTTCTGATACAAAGTTGTTCTTTTCATAATCAGTTGCATTTTTGTCAGCTTTTTGAAAGCAATCCTTGCTTTGGTCTCCAACTTCTTTTATTCCACAGTACTCTACCCTTCTCTTAAAAGAATTTCAAAGGACACAGAAAGCAGCTATCTAAGTTGTACAGTAGAACACATTTAGCCATCATCAGGTTATTGTTGAAATAGTTTCTAAGGCAACTATTTTCTGCATAAGTAATTTAAATTACAATAGGTTTTTGAAATATTAGAATGAAAAGTTTCATAGTTAAACTTGTCCTTTATAAAAGTAATAATTGTTATTTTTCAAATCTGTTGATGAAATATATAATTCCTAGAAAAATGTATCCAAAGAAAGATAAATTTCATTTTTCAGGAAAATTTAAAACCATGTGGGTTTAATATCTGCCTTGTAGAAATACCTAGACTGGTTTAGTGGTGAAGTCTTAAGCTTATACTTCCATAAGTTAAAATTGCTTCAGTGTAGTGCTCCTTTGTGGAGTTGAGTTCTTAGAAGCTTAATGACCCTATGTATCAACCAGTAAAAACAGGTAATATTTGTTACAATATGTACTGTGTTTAGGATCTTACCCGTAGACTCACAGTATTTAGGTTCTCACCAAATACAATCAGGAGTCAAAACAATGATGAAAAATTGAGAAAACAATGAACAGTTTTCTCCCTGCCTGCCTTTCAGTCTCTCCTTCTCCCTTTGTTTTCTTGTTATTTTTAAGACCCAAATAGTAGCAAACTGGTATAAGATATCCTGCCATTTAGTTAGACGAGGCTTAAAAGCATTTCCAGTGCTTGGTTACAAAGATTCAAGTTGGTAGCAGGAGTGGTTAAGGATCAACAGACCTTTGCTCAAGTCTTGCTAAAGGAAAAAACTATTTGACTTCATAGTATGAGTTTGTTCATTAAGCCAGTATTTACGAGCTCTAATAAGTGCTAAGCATTTTTAAAATTTGCTACTAGAGATAAATGAATAAATTCTTGTCCCCATAGATGTGACAAAAATCATCGGTTTTAATAGGTACTTGATTTTTCTCAAATGTAGATATCACATTGCTAAGGAACTCCTTAGCTAATGGCTTGAATAAGTGCTGATTTTTAAGTAAGAAATAACAAATATGTATTTATTTTACTATTTCTAACTAGAATGGTAGAAAAATATGTTAGAAGAATTATTTTTTTATTTAGGTTACGTAATAAATGGTTCTCTTTTACATAGTTGATATGTATACATATTTTACATATGTCTCCTTATATTTATTTTATTCATACTATGAAGATAAAACTTAGCAAAAGGAGCTATGTAAAAATATTATTAGCTTTTCCAGCATTTTTCATTTTAATTTAATCTTATTTTTTTAATGTTTATTTATTTACATGAGAGAGAGAGAGAGAGAGAGAGAGCATCACCAAATACAATCAAGAGTCAAAACAATGATAAAAAATTGAAAAAACAACAAACAGTTTTCTCTCCTGCCTGCCTTTCTATCTGTCCTTCCTCCTTTCTTGCAAAATGAAAGCCTCTGGACGAGTTCGTTGGGGAGTGCAAGATTTGGGGAGGTGCAGAGAGAGGGGGGAGGGAGAGAGAATCCCAAGCGGGCTCCATGCCCAGGGCAGAACCCCATGCAGGGATCAATCTCAGAAACCATGAGATCATGACCTGTGTGGAAATCAAGAGTTGGAGACTTAACCAACTGAGCCACCCAGGTACCCCCCCCTCACCATTTTTTAAAGGTTGTGAGAACAGAGGAGTTGGGAAGTTTACAGCACTCCCAATGTTTGTCAGTACAAAACAAGACAGGACAACACAACAATTACAACAACAACAACAACAACAGCAAATGAACCTGTGAAATTACAGTTGACCCCTAAACAACCTGGAGATTGGGGCACCAACCACCCCACAGAGTGGAAAATCTACCTATCACTTTGATTCCCCCAGAAACCTAACTACTCATAGCTTACTGTTGACTAGAAGCCGACCGATAGCATAAACAGCCAACTAACACAGATTTTGTGTGTTCTGTATATTACATACTGTATTCTTACCATAAAATAAACTAAGGAAAAGAAAATGTTATTAAGAATTCATAGGGAAGAGAAAATACATTTACAGTCCTCTACTGTATTTATTGAAAAGAATCCACTTATAGGTGGACTGACGCAGCTTAAAACCTATGTTGCTCAAAGAAAACTGTAAATTTGTAAGTGAGGTACTTCAACACGAGAGGGCTCTGCTTCCCTGGAGAGAAAGAATCATATACATCTCAGCGGTTTTACTGTCTTTATTTCGTGTTGCCAAGATTCATATTTCTCTTGTGCCTTCTTTATCATGATTCCTGCCCCAAATGGTAAAGGTTAAGAAAGAAGATTAAACATTTCATCCCATAGGCTGCTTATTGCTGTGTCTTTTCATGATTAATTAAGACCTGAAGCAAATAAAATATCCTTAATTTTTAACTTAGAGAATTTACAAAGTAAGGAAACTATTTGCTGGGTGCTTAATGGCAGTGACCTACTGAAGAAATGTGTTGCTGTGGCTAGTGGGATGAACAGGGGCACGTGAAGTAGCCTGGTGAAGGAGAGAAAGGGAAGAAGATCATAGGTGCTTGGAATGTGAGTCAGGGAATTTCCAGGCCATAGGAATGCTTTCAGTTTCAGGTGGCTGAGCCCAACCCCCTCCCTCACCCCCTCGGGAAGTGCGCAGAATTCTTCAGGAGTTGTGAAGCCTGTAGGGCTGTCTAGGGCCGCCAGGGTGCTGGCGGTGGTGTCTATGGTGTCTGAGGGAGTGCCCCCTTATGTCATTCCTGTTGAAAACTTTCACCCTAGTCTCCTTGGGGACTTTTTTTTTTCTTCTTAAAGGGAACCTACTCAAATTTTAAAATAGAATTCATGTTTGATACTAGAATTCAGTGTGTTGAAATTTAGACTCATCTTTGTTAGAAAATTTTAAAACAGTTGTTACTGTTGTTGTCATTGAACAAAGCCATGCAAAAATGTGTTTTGTTCCGTGTGTGACTATTTCTCTATAAGGTAGAATGAGCATGTAAGTAAGCTTCGAAGACTTCTGGTAAGAAGGGCTTTAGTGCCCTCTGTGTATTTTTGCTTTGTCTATTTCCTTCCGGTCTTTGATACTTAAAAATTCTCATTTCTTTAAAGGAATGTTGATACCATCCAGGCTACTTAAAGCATGGTTCATGAATCTAAGGAAATGTTCAATATTTTATAGTCAGAAAAAATAGATTTTTGTATCTTGACCTTTAAGTTAAGCTTTTCTTTTCAGCACTATATTACCTTGCAAAGTACACAGGGAACTGGAGCCAGCTTGTGACCTTTTGTTAACACGGAGTTTTGAGAAATGGGAAAAAGGCATTGCATAGATCAGGAATTTTATTACCAAAAAGAATTAGGTGTCAGTTGCACATTCTGCCTTTCTTAGAAAGACAGCTAGCCATGTGATTTCTGGGACAGATGTTCTCCTTTGGAGAACACTGTGAGTAATCCCTGCAATGCCACCCCAAGGCCTCTGTGTGAAGTGAGAAGCAATTAGTCTGTAGAAGGTGAAGATGGGAAGGGAGGTGAGGAAATGTTTGGCATGTTGCTGTCAGGAACATCCTGGAAGGTCGTTCTTACCAGTTAAAGTCAGCTTGCTTACAATGTAGCAGACTCTAATTAATGCTAATTGCAAATCCACCTAGTGGATTAAGAGCTCGGCTGTGATGGGGTAGGGACGTAAATTAGACGAGAAGAAGGTAATCACGTGGCCATGAGGCTGTGATGCCCAGATGGCTTGTGTCAACAGCTGGTCCTGTGGGTGCTGCCTTCAAAACGTATCCCGAATCTGACTGATCTCACCATTGCCCCTGTTGTGCCCCGGAAACAAGCCACCTGGCTACTTTGATTATTGCAAAGCCCCTTGACTGGTCTCTCTGTTCCCACAACAGTTAGAGAAATCCTGTTAGCACAGAGTCAAATGATGCCCGCTCTCCACTCAAAACCCTCCAATGGTTCCCATTATACTCGGGGAAAAAAAGCCAGTCCTGCAATGACCTGCACAGCTGGTGTGGTCTGGCCCTCGGCGGCTCCTTGGGGCTTCATCTCCTGCTGCTCCCCGCGAGGGCGCTTCTCTGCTGTCCTATGACCATGATCAGCTCTTGCTTGCATCTCTTGCTGGGTCAATTGCTGTGTGTTCAAATGTTCTCTTCTCAGCGAGGCCTTTCCTAATCCCCCTAAATCAAAGAGCAGCCCTCTTCTCCTCACACCCACATGGCCCACTTGCCTCTTTACCATCTCTGCTCTTCTCCGTAGCAGGCACCATCTGATGCTCTATGTGACTTCTTTGTTTATATTTTGTCTGGTCCTTTCACTGTAATGTATGCCCCTTATGGACAAGAGCTTTGATTTGCTTACTACTATTTCCTTAGCTTCAATCATTGCACAGAGTGGGTGCCCAACAAATATTTGAATGAATATTAAAACTCACAAAATAATTTCATTTTTAGCAAATAATTATTCAGGATTATATTTTTCTTTTTTTTAATTTTAATTTTTATTTTATTATTATTTTTTAATGTTTTATTTATTTCTAAGAGAGAGAGAGAGACAGCGTAAGCAGGGGAGGGTCAGAGAGAGAGGGAGTCACAGACTGAAACAGGCTCCAGGCTCTGAGCTGGCAGTCAGCACAGAGCCCGATGCGGGGCTCGAACCCACGAACCGCGAGATCATGACCTAAGCGAAAGTCGGACGCTTAACCGACTAAGCCACCCAGGCGCCCCAGGTTTATATTTTTAAAGGTTATTTATTTACTTTGAGAGAGAGAGAGAGTATGAGCAGGGGAGGAGTAGAGAGAGGAGAGAGAAGAGAGAAAGTCCCAAGCAGTCTCTGCTCTGTAAGCACAGAGCCTGATGTGGGGCTTGATCTCAAGAGCTGAGAAATCATGACCTGAGCTGGGATCAAGAGTCAGATGCTTATCCAGGTGAGCCACCCAGGCACCCCAGGAATTATAGTGTTTAAAGCACCTTGTTAAATACTTGGAAGACAGAATCCTCCAGGAAGATAAATTTCACAGGCTCAGAGTGGTCCAGGACTAAGACACAATCAAATTAACAGACTATTGACTATTGGCGTGCTTTCTCAGTATGCTGGAAGAAGCAGAAGACTTCATTGAAATGATAGGATACTGTCTTTACTGTAAGGCAATCTAGCCATTTAATGTTATTCATTTAATAAAATATTTTACTTATAGAGAAGGATACTATTTTTTATAAAGTTTTATTAAGATATAATTGACATGTATTCTGTATAAATTGAAGGTGTAGAGCATAATGGCTTGGCTTAACAATTTTGCAAAATGATTACCACAATAAATTTACTTAACATCCATCATCTCATATAGAAACACACACATATACACGCACACACATACACACACACACAAGAAAAAAAAAGTTTCTTTTCCTTGTGATGGAAAAGATCCTCTAAGGATCTACTCTCTTAATTTTCAAATATATAACACAGCAATGTGAACTATGGTCATCTTATGTCCATTACATCCCCAGTACTTATTTACTTTAAAACTGGACTTTTTTGGGCCACTTAAAAAAAATTTTTTTTTAAAAATTTCTGAGAGAGAGAGAGCGAGCAGGGGAGAGTCAAAGAGAGAGGGAGATACAGAATCTGAAACAGCCTCCAGGCTCTGAGCTGGCTGTCAGCACAGAGCCTGACATGGGGCTCGAGCCCATGAACCATGAGATCATGACCTGAGCTGAGGTTGGAAGCTTAACCGACTGAGCCACCCAGGTGGCCCTTGGCCATTTTTATCCAATCAATTCCCCACTCCTCATCCCTGCTCTCATAACCACAAATCTGATCTTTTTTTAATGACTTTGTTATTTTTTCTTTTAATATTCCATATATAAGTGAGATTATACAGTATTTATCTTTTTCTGACTTATTTTGCTTAGCATAAAGCCCCAAGATTTCTCCTTACTGTCACAAATGGCAGGATTTCCTTCTTTTTTATGATTGAATAATATTCTCTCTCTCTCTCTCTCTCTCTTCCCAATACTGAACACTTGGGTTGTTTCCATGTCTCTGCTGTTGTAAATAATGCTGCTATGAACATGAGGGTGAAGGTATTTCTTTAACATAGTGTTTTCATTACCTTTGGACATATTCCCAGAAGTTGAATTGCAAATCATATGGTAGATCTATATTTAACTTTTTGAGGAAACTCCATACTATTTTCCATAATGGTTATACAAATTTACAATATCACCAACCATACGCAAGGGCTCTTTTTGTTCTATGTTCCTGTCAGCATTTGTTATCTTTGGTCTTTTTGATGATGGCCATTTTAACAGGTATGAGTTGATATTCCCTTGGAGTTTTAATTTGTGTTTCCTGAATAATTAGTGATGTTGAACATATTTTCATGTATGTGTTGGATATTTGTATATTATCTTTACAAAAACATCTATTCAGGTCCTTGGTCACTTTAAAAATTGGATTATTATTATTATTTTGCTATTGAGTTGTAGGAGTTATAAATATATTTTGGACATTAACCCTTCATCAGATATGTGGTTTGCAAATATTTTTTCCCATTCAGTAGGTTGTCTTTCTGTTTTGCTGTTTCTTTTGCTGTGCAACACTTTTTAGTTTCATGGAATTCTACTTGTTAATTTTTATTTTGTTGCTTATTGATTAGATATCAGGTTCAACAAATCACTACCAAGACTCACGTCAAGGAGTTTTTTCCTATGTTTTTGCCTAAGAGTTTTATGGTTTACAGACTTACCATTAGTTTTTAATCCATTATGAGTTAGTTTTATGGATGGTATAGGAATCTTTTACCATGTGAAAGTCCAATCTTCCCAGCACTATTTATTTAAGAGACTGTCTTTTCTCCATGGAGTGTTCTTGATGCCCTTGTCAAATATTAGTTGACTGTATATACATGAGTTTATTTCTGGGTTCTCAAATCTGTTCTGTTGTCTATATGTATTTTTTTATGTCTGTTTTCTCCATTGAGTGTTATTGGCATCCTTGTCAAATATTACTTGACTGTATATACATGAGTTCTCAATTCTGTTCAGTTGTCTGTCTGTTTTTTATGTCTGTTTTTATGCCAGTGCCACACTGTTTTGATTACTATAGCTTTATAGTATAGTTTGAAATAAGGAAATGTGATGACTCCTGCTTTGTTCTTCCTCAGGTTTGTTTGGGCTATCCAGGGTTTTTCTGGTTCCATATAAGTTTTAGATAGTTTTTTTCTACTTCTGTAAAAAGTGCCATTGTAATCTTGACAGGGTTTGTTATGAATCAATAAATGGCTTTGTGTAGTATAAACATTTTAACCATATATATTCTTTCAATCCATGAACATAGGGTACCCGTCCATTTATTTATGTCTTTGATTTCTTTCATCAGTGGCCTTGTAGTTTTCAGTGTAGAGATATTTTACCTCCTCAGTTAAATTTATCCTAAGTGTTTTACTGTTTTGCTGCTATTGTAAATAGGATCACTTTTTAATTTCTTTTTTAGTTAATTTACAGTTAGTGTATAAACACACCACTGATTTTTGTATGCTGATTTTGTACCCTGTAGCTTTATTGAATTTATTGATTAACAGTCTTTTGGTGAGTCTCAAAGATTTTTCTATCTCTAAAATCATCATTTACAAGTAGAGCCAATTTTACTTCCTTTTTTCAATTCTTTATCTTTTATTTCTTTTGCTTGCTTGATTTCTCTAGCTAGAACTTCCAGTGCTATGTTGAATAGGATTGCTGAGAGTGGGCAACCTTGTCTTGTTCTTGATCTTAGAGGAAAAGCTTTCAGTCTCGCGTCCTTGAGTATAATGTTAGCTGTGGGCTTCGAATATATGACCTTTATTATGTAAAGTATTTTCCTTCTCTACTTAACTTGTTAGAGTTTTTATCATGAATAGATGTTGAATTTTGTGAATTTTTTTCCTGCATCCATTGCGATCATCATGTGATTTTTTTCTTTCATTCTATTGATGTGATATATTACATTTATTGATTTGTGTATGTTGAACAATTCTTGCAACCCAGGGATAGATACCACTTAATCATGGTGAATCATCCTTTAATATCTTTCTGAATTCAGTTTGCTAGTATTTCATTGAGAATTTTTTCGATATTATTCATTTGGGATATTGGCCTGAGTTTTATTTTCTTGTAGTTTCCTTTTCTAGCACAATATTATTAGGGTAATACTGACCTCATTAAATGAGTTTTGAACTTTTGAAGTGTTCTCTCCTCTTCAATGTTTGGAAGAATTTCAGTAGTATTGATGTTAATTTTTCTTTAAACATTTGGTTAAATTCACCAGTGAGGCTACCTGATCCTTGGATTTTCTTTACTGGGAGATTCTTGATTACTGATTCAATTTCATTACTAGTAGTTGGTTGGTTCAGATTTTCTGTTTCTTTATAATTCAGTGTTGGTAAGACACAGGTTTCTAAGAGTTTTCCCATTTTTTTCTAGGTTGTATAGTTTACTGGCATATTTTTGTTTATAGTAGCTTCTTATGATCCCTTGTATTTCTGTGGTATGTTATGTCTTCTTTTTTATTTATAATTTAGTTAAAAAGAATCTCTTTTCTTGATCAGTTTAGCTTAAAGTTTATTAGTTTTATCTTTTCAGGAAAGAAACTCTTGGTTTTGTTAATCTTTCGTGTTGTTTTCCTATTCTCTATTTCGTTTATTTTTGTTCTAATCTTTATTATTTTCTTCCTTCTGCTAACTTTCATTTAGTTTGTTCTTTTTCTAGTTCCTTGGGGACTAACTAGGAGTTAGGTTGTTTATTTGCAATCTTTCTTATTTCTTAATGTAAGCATTTATTCTTGTGGACATTTCTCTTAGAACTGTTTTGCTGTATCACATAAATTTTGATTACCATTTGTGTTTCCATTTCTGGTTGTCTCAAGATACTTTTTTACATTTTTCCTGTAATTTCCTCTTTAATCCCTTGGTTGTTCAGGAGAGTGTTGTTTAATTTCCATGTATCTGCAAGTTTTCCAGTTTTCCTCCTGTTACTAGCTTCTAATTTCATTCCATTATGGTTAGAAAAGATATTCAGTATGATTTCAGTCTTCTCGAATTGGGTAAGACTTGTTATGTGACCTAACATATGTTCTATCATAGAAAATGTTCCATGTGTGCTTGAGGAGAGTGTATGTTCTGCTGTTGTTGGGTAACATTCTGTGTGTCTGTTAAGTCACTTGGTCATAGTGTTCAAATCCATTGTTGCTTTCTTGACTTTCTCTGGATAATATATTTACGGTTGAGAGTAGGGCATTAAAGTCCCTACCTATGATGGTATTGCTATTTATTTCTCCTCTGATTCTGTTAGGTTTTGATTTATATACTTAGAGATTTCACAGTTAGGTGCATAAATTTTGATAATTATTATTTCTTCTTGATAGATTGACCCATTTATCATTATAAAGTGTTCTTCTTTGTCTCTTTTTACCACTTTTAGTTTAAAGTCTATTTTGCATGGTGTAAGTAGAGATATCTCTGACCCCCCTTTTTTTGGTTATAATTTACATAAAATATCTTTTTCTGTCTCTTTATTCTCAGTCTATGTGTGCCATGTGTATGTTTAAGGCTAATGTGAGTCTCTTGTAGGCAGTATGTTGAGTCTTGTTTTTTAAATCCTTTTAAATGTAATTTAACCCATTCAAATGTAAAGTTTATTGATAGATAAGGAGTTACTACTGTCATTTCAGTCATTGTTTTCTGGCTTGTTCTTTAGATCCATCATTCCTTGCTTCTTATCCTACTATCTTTTTTGTGTTTTGATGTCTTTTGATATCAGTATCCTTTGACTTTTCAAAATCATGTTCTTTTGTATAATTACCACCGATTTTCCCTGTGTGATTACCACAAAGCTTATATAAAACATATTCCAAAACTTCATACTTTTACTTTCCCTTCATCCACATTTTAGGTTACTGATGTTACAGTTTGGATATTTTTCATAATATTTATCTAATAAAAGATTATTATATTTATTTTTAAACATTTGTTTCTTTAACTTTTAAACAACAGTTGTAATGGAATTATACATCACTATTACCATATTAAAAAAACCTAATTTTAACTATACATTTACCATTACCAGTGACTTTTACACTACATTTTTTGTTTTGTTTTATGATTTTAATCAGCATCCTTCTGTTCAGAGGACTTCCCTTAGCATTTCTTGTAAGGCAGTCTAAGTGGTGATGAAATTTTTGTTTCTTTGGGAAAGTCTTTGTCTTTCCTTCATTTCTGAAGCATAGCTTTGTGAGTATAGAATCCTTGATTGACAGGTTTTTTCTCTCTCTCAATATCTTGAAAATATAATCTCATTCTCTCTTGGCCTAAGTTTCTGTTAAGAAATCTGCTGATGGTCTTATGGGGGTTCCCTGATGTTCAACATGTCTCTTCTGTCTTGCTACTTTCAAAATTCTTATTCTCATGTCTTTGAATTTTGACAGTTTAACTGTAATATGTTTTATTGTAGTTCCATTTGGGATCTTTTGGGTCTCATAGATCTGGATGTTTATTTATACCCTAAGGTTTGGGAAGTTTTCAGTCATTATTTCTTTAAATATTTTCTGCCTTTTCTTTCTCTTATCCTCCTGGAATTTCCATGTAGATTCTCTTTCTTTCTGCTGTGTCCTATAATTTTTGTAGGCTTTTTCTTTTTTTTTTTAATGCTTATTTTATTTTTGGTCCTTTCTCTGGATAATTTCAAATGTTTCATGTTCTAGATCTTTGATTCTTTCTTCTGTATGGTCAAGTCTGATTTTGAAGCTCTCTATTGAATTATTCAGGTCAGTTACTGTATTTTTTAGCTCTAGGATTTCTGTTTGTTTGATGGTTTCTACTGGTTTGTTGAACTTCTGACGTTGTTCATGCATTGTTTTCCTAACTTTGTTTAGCTGTCTATGTGTTCTTGTAGTTTGTTAAACTCCTTTTTTTAGATTTACTTTATTTCATTCTTTATTTAAATTCAAATTAGTTAACATACAGTATAGTATTGCTTTTAAGAGTACAGCCCAGTGATTCATCACTTAGATATAACACCCAGTACTCATTAAAACAACTGTCCTTCTTAATGCCCATCACCCATTAGTACATCTCCCTATGGCCCCCTCCAGCAACTCTTAGTTTGTTCTCTTATGGTTTGCCTCCCTGTCTGTTTTTACCTTTTATTTCCTTCCCTTCCCCTAAGTTCATCCAAAGAGTATCTTAAATTCCACATATGAGTGAAGCATATGGTATTTGTCTTTCTCTGATTAACATTTCTTTTAGCATAATACACTCTAGTTTCATCCATGTTGTTGCAAATGGCAAGATTTCATTCTTTTTTATCACTGATAATATTCTATTCTTCTTTATCCATTCATTAGTTGATGGACATTTGGGCTCTTTGCATAATTTGGCTATTGTTGATAGCATTGCTGTAAACATTTGGGTGCATATTCAAATCAGCAGTTTTGTATCCCTGGGATAAATACCTAGTAGTGGAATTGCAGGGTCATGATGTAGTTCTGTTTTTAACTTTTTGAGGAATCTTCATACTGTTTTCTAGAGTGGCTGCACCAGTTTGCATTCCCACCAACAGTGCACAACTGTTCCTCTTTCTCTACATCCTCACCAAATTCTGTTGTTTCCTGAGTTGTTCATTTTAGACTTTCTGATTGGTGTGAGGTGGTATCTCAAGGTGGTTTTGATTTGTATTTCTCTGGTGATGAGTGATGTTGAGCATCATTTTATGTGCCTGTTAGTCATCTGGATGTCTTCTTTGGAAAAATGTCTGTGTGTATCTTTTCCCATTTCTTCACTGGATTATTTGTTTTTTGGGTGTGGAGTTTGGTAAGTTCTTTATAGATTTTGGATACTAACCTTTTATCTCATATGTCATTTACAAATATCTTCTCCCATTGGATTGGTTGCCTTTTAGATTTGTTGTTTGTTTCCTTCACTGTGCAGAAACTTCATATCTTGATGAGGTGCCATTAGTTTTTGCTTTTGTTTCCCTTGCCTTAGGAGACACGTTTAGTAAGAAGTTGCTGCAGCCAAGGTCATAGAGGTTGCTGCCTGTTTTCTCTTGGTTTCCTGTCTCACATTTGGGTCTTTAAACCATTTTGAATTTATTTTTCTGTATGGTATAAGTGGTCCAGTTTTATCCTTCTGCATGCCATAGTCCAATTTTCCTGGCACCATTTGCTGAAGAGTCTCTCATTTTTCCATTGGATATTCTTTCTTGATTTTTGAAGATAAATTAGCCATATATTTGTGGGTCCATACCTGGGGTCTCTATTTTGTTCCATTAATCTATGTGTCTGTTTTTGTGCCAGTACCATACTGTCTTGATGATTACAGCTTTATAATACAGCATAAAGTCTGGAATTGTGATGCTTCCAGCTTTGGTTTTCTTTCTCAATGTTACTTTGGTTATTTGAGGTTTTTTGTGTTTTCATAACTATTAGAATTGTTTGTTCTAGTTCTGTGAAGAATGCTTGTGTTATTTTGGTAGGGATTGCACTGAATCTGTAAATTGTTTGGGGTTGTATAGACATTTTAACAATATCTATTATTCCAGTCCATTAGCATGGAATGTTTCTTCATATCTTTGTGTCTTCTTTGAATTCTTTAATAAGTTTTCTATTGTTTTCAGCATATAGGTTTTTACTTCTTTGGTTAGGTTTATTCCTAGTATCTTATGACTTTTGGTATAATTGTAAATGGGATCGTTTCCTTGATTTCTCTATCTTCTGCTTCATTATTAGTGTATAGAAATGCAACCAATTTCTGTACATTGATTTCATATCCTGCGACTTTGCTGAATTCATATATCAGTTCTAGAATTTCTTGGTGGAGTCTTTCAGGTTTTCCACATAGAGTATTGTCTCATCCATTAAGCATGAAAGTTTGCCCTCTTCCTTGCTGATGTGAATGCCTTTTATTTCTTTTTGTTGTTTGATTGCTGAGGCCAGGACTTCCAGTACTCTGTTGAAAAACAGGGATGAGAGTAGAGATTCCTGTCGTGTTCCTGACCTTATGGGGAAAACTCTCAGTTTTTCCCCATTGAGGATAACATTAGCTGTGGGTTTTTCACATATGGCCTTTATGATGTTGAGGTATGTTCCTTCTATCCCTACTTTCTTAAGGGTTTTTTACCAAGAAAGGATAGTTTTGTTGGATACATTTTCTGCATCTATTGAGAAGATCATATGTTTCTTTTACTTTCTTTTGTTAATGTGGTATATCACATTATTGATTTGCAAATATTGAACCAGCCTTGAAGCCCAGGAATAAATCCTACTTGGTCATGGTGAATAAGTCTTTTAATATACTGTTGAATTCGATTTGCTAGTATCTTGTTGAAAATTTTTACATCTAGTTTCATCAGGGATATTGGTCTATAATTCTCCTTTTTTAGGGGGTGTTTGTCTCTTTTTGGAATCAAGGCAATGCTGGATTCATAGAATGGGTTTTGTGCCTTTCCTTCTATTTTCATTTTTTGGAACAGTTTTAGAAGACTAAGTATTAACTCTTTAAATTTCTGGTAGAATTCCCCTGGGAAGCCGTGTGTCCCAGGACACTTGTTTGTTGGGAGATTTTTGATTTCTTTTTTTTTTTTTTAATGTTTTTTTTTTTTAATTTATTTCTAGGAGAGAGAGAGAGACAGCATGAGCAGGGGAGGATCAGAGAGAGAGGGAGCCACAGACTGAAACAGGCTCCAGGCTCTGAGCTGGCAGTCAGCACAGAGCCCAACGCGGGGCCGGAACCCACGAACCGCAAGATCATGACCTAAGTGAAAGTCGGACGCTTAAACGACTAAGCCACCTAGGTGCCCCGGGAGATTTTTGATTTCTGATTCAATTTACTTGCTGCTTATGGGTCTGTTCAAATTTGTATTCCTACCTCAGTTTTAGTAGTGTGTGAGTTTCTAGGAATTTGTCCATTTCTTCCAGATAGTCTAGTTTGTTGGTATTTAATTTTCATAGTATTCTCTTATAATTGTATTTTTGTTGTGTTGGTTGTGATCTGTCCTCTTTCATTCATTATTTTATCTACTTGGGTTCTTTCTCTTTTCTTTTTGAGATGTCTGGCTATAGGGGTTTATTAATTTTGTTTATGCTTTCAAAGAACCAGCATTTAGTTTCATTGATCTATTCTATTGTTTATTTTTCTTTGTTGTTATTGTTGTTTCTATATCATTTACTTCTGCTCTAATCTTTATTATTTCCCATCTTTTGCTGCTTTTAGGTTTTATTTGCTGCTACTTTTTAGCTCCTTAGATGTAAGTTTAGATTGTGTGCTTGGAAGCTTTCTCACTTCTTGAGATAGGCCTGAATTGCAATGTACTTTCCTCTTAGGGCAGCCTTTGCTACATCTCAAAGGGTTTGACTGTCATGTTTTCATTTTAATTTGCTTGCATGTATTTATTTATTTCTTCTTTAATTTTGTAGTTAACCCATTCATTCTTTAATAAGATATTCTTTAACCACCATGTATTTGAGCGATTTCCAAATTTTTTCTTATGGTTGATTTCACATTTCATTGCAATTGTGATCTGAAAATATGCATGGTATGATCTAGATCTTTTTGTACATGCTGAAGGCTGATTTGTGACCCAGTATGTGATCTATTCTGGAGAATGTTCCATGTACACTTGAGAAGAATGTATATTCTGCTGCTTTAGGATAAAATGTTCTGAATATATCTGTTAAATCCTCTGGTGCAGTGTGTCATTCAAAGCCATAGTTTCCTTGTTTTCTGCTTAGATGATCTGTCCTTTGATGCAAGTAGGGTATCAAAGTCTCTTATTATTTTGGTGTTATTATCAATGAGGTTCTTTATGTTTGTGACTAATTGATTTATATATTTGTGTGCTCCCAATCCAGGAACACATTTACAATTTTTGATCTACCTCATGGATAGACCACTTAATTATGATATAATGCCCTTCTTAATCTCTTGTTACAGTCTTTGTTTTAAAATCTAGTTTGTCTTATATAGGTATGGATACTTCAGCTTTCTTTTGACATCCATTGCCCTGATAGATGATTCTGTATCCCCTTATTTTCAACATGCAGGTGTCTTTAGATCCAAAATGAGTCTCTTATGGGCAGTATATAAATGGATCTTGCTTCTTTTTAATCCATGCTGATACTCTCTGTCTTTTGATTGGAACATTTAGTCCATTTATATTCAGATTATTGAAAGATATGAATTTACTGCCATTGTGTTACCTGTAAAGTTGGTGTCTCTGGTGATGTTTCTGGTCTTTTGTAATCTTTGTTTCTTTGTGTTGCTTTTCTTTTTCTCCCTCCATTCAGAGTCCCCTTTAAAATTTCTTGTAGGGCTGGTTTAGTGGTCATGAACTCCTTTAGGTTTTGTTTGTCTGGGAAAGTCTTTGTCTCTTCTTCTATTCTGAATGATAGCCTTACTGGATAAGGAATTCTTGGCTGCATATTTTCCCATTCAGCAGAGTGAAAATTTCCTGCCACTCCCTCTGGCCTGCCAAATTTCAGTGGACAGATCTGCTGCTAACCTTATGTGTTTATCTTTGTTTGTTAAGGATCTTTGTCCTTGGCTGCTTTTAGAATTTTTTCTTTATCTTTGTATTTCGCCAGTTTCACTATGATATATCATGGTGTTGACCTGTTTTTGTTAATTTTGGAGGGAGTTCTCTGCATTTCTTGAACTTGAATGCCTGTTTCCTTCCCCAGATTTGGGAAATTCTCAGCTATAATTTGTTCAAATAAACCTTCTGCCCCCCTTTCCCCACTCTTCTTATGGGACTCCTGTGATATGGATATTGTTTCATTTTATGGAATCACTAGGTTCTCTAATTCTCCTCTTGTGATCTAATAATCCTCTTTCCCTCGTTTTGTCAGCTTCATTATTTTCCATATTTTATCTTCTATGTCACCTATTCTCTGCTGTTTCTTCAGTCCTCAGTGTGATTGTATCCAATTGTTTTCCATGTCAGTTATAGCATTTTTTATTTCAGCCTGACTAATTTCTATGTTTTTGATTGCTCTAGCAAGGGTTTCTCTAGTGTCTTCTATGCTTTTTTTTCAAGCTCAGCTAGTAGTCTTATGACTGTTGTTCAAAATTCTTGTTCAGGTGTATTGCTTACATCTGTTTAGAGCAAGTCCCTGGCTATGATTTCTTCTTGACTTTTTTTGGGGAAGAATTCCTCCATTTTATCATTTTGGCTACATTTCTGTTTTTTTCTGTCTTAACAGTTTGTTATGCTTCCTGCATCTGAGAGTACTGTTATATTAGAAAATGATCATACATTGTCCAGGGACTGGAACTTTAGGAAGTGTTTCTGGAGTATGCTGTGTGCACTCTGCTGTTGCAACTTTTGGGTCAGTCTTCTGCAGAATTTTCTTGCAGTGGAGAATGTTTAGACCTTTAACTAGGTGTGCTTTGATTTGTTTGTTGAAGTTAGTCTGGAAAAAGGGGGTGGAAAAGCCTGATCCCCAAAAAATGGGGAAAAAAGGGAACAAAAACACCCAGAGAATAAAAAAATTATAAGGCTATTTCCATAGAAAAAGAAAGAAAAAATTGAAAAAAAGAAAAAAACAAAGAAAAAGAATAAAAAAGCTGGATCCAGAAAAAAAACGGAGACAGAAATGAAAAAAAAAATAAACAAGAATCTGTGAATCTGATTCTAAAAGAAAAAGAAGAAGGAAGAAACAAAGGAAAAAGAACTGCAGGTGTGGTTTTGAAGCACTCAAATTTCAGTGTACTTGGTGCATGAGGGGTGCTGTCTGTCCTGGTTTTCTGGAGGAAAGATTCACTGCAGTGGCTCAGAGTCAGTCTTGACACAGTAAATAAGCAGTTTCCAGGCACGGGGAAGAGGGTGGGGGTCATGGTTTTGTGTGAGTAGGTCCCGCCTTCACTGAGGGCTGCTGTGTTGCTCTCTGAAGTCCCCCTGGATTGGTTTTAGGGTAAAAAAGTGCCACCCTAATCTCATCCTCTGATTAGGGACTCTCACCCCCCCACCCTGCTGTTCAGGAAGACCTCACAGAATAGTGAGGGCGGTCAGCTTATCCTGTGTCACAGCACAAATGCGTTTTTTCTTTGACACTTGGCTGTAATTCAAAATCTGAAGTCTTAAAGGACCTACCACCATACAGATCTCTTTCCTCCTATGGAGTGGAGCCTCTACCCACTGTTTTTGAAGTCTTTTGTCCCTGAAAAACAGTCCCATGCCTGCACAGTGTCTGGAATCTGTAGTGTAGCACCGCTAGAAGCAGCAAAGTTTATATTCCCTTTGGGTGCGCCTCTATCTCCTGCCAATGAAAAGCCTTTGTCTGGTGCCTGCAAGATATTTTGTCCTTGAGGAGGCAATATATCCTCATCCAAAAGCACTCCAGGAAGAGGGATGTTCTCTCCCAGTGCTCATCAGCCATCCCAACACCACGCTATGCACTCCAGGGCCAGTTCCCTTCGTGCCAGAGGGCACGCCACAGCCCCACTCCAGGGGAAGTTTTGCACTTCCAAAACTGCATAGTGTGAGCTCCAAATACTGTTTGAAAAAAACCCCACAAGCCTGAGACTCTTAGTACTTCTTGCTCCTCAGTCCGTGGTCCATAGAGGTTTTCCCCTTGTGTGAACTTGGTGACACAATTTCTCACCTCTCTTATTCTCTCCCTTTTGTCTCTCCATGGAATGAGTACCCTTCCCTCCACCGCATCACCACTTTTCTCTCTCCCAGTCACTGCCACACACCTCGTACCTGCCACGCTGTCTCCATTCAACTGTGAAGATCCTTCTGCCACTCTGCAGATCAATTTCATGGGTATTCCAAGTGATCTGACCTCAAGACAGCTGTGTTTGTGGGATGAGAAAAGCACTTTTCCACCATCTTAATTTCTCTTTCCCCACTAAACTTTCTTAAGGGAATTATTGTAAATTCTTTATATGACAATTCATAGGTCTTTATGTCTTTAGGGTTATTAGAACTTCATTAGTTTCCTTTGCTAGTGTCAAGTTTACCTGATTTTTCATGATCCTGGATTTCGTACATTGTTATCTGCATATTTGAATATGCTGTCTCCTCTTGTAGACTTTAATTTCCTTTGGCAGAGACAGTTATTTACTAGTCATCTTAGCTTAGTGTTCTGGATGTGTCTGCTGGCAGATGGAGTTTACTCTCAAGTTCTATTTTTGGGCAAGGCTGTTGCCTGAGCTCTGAGGTGGGGGTGTGCCATGGGCTAAGAACTGTTGGATAGGATTGCTGGCTGGTTCCTTGCCCAGAAGATGCCATAGAACGGGCTTCATGGTTGCCCATGCTTCCGCCTTCCTAGATGATCAGGACTGTACTGTACTCAGAGGTGGATGGTGCTATGAATTAACTTCTCTGCCCTAGTGGGGCAGCAGAACAGGCCCCAAGACCCCCGTGGCTCATTTTTGAGGACCTGAATCAGGCAAGACTGTGCACTGATTCCCTAACCAGATGGGGCCACTGGTTTTGCTCTGCAGACTGAGGAAGTCCAAGTTGTACTCTTATTAAGTGCCACTGTAAGCAGGGTTGTCAGAAGAGCTATTTAACTTCCATGTGCTCTCATTAGGTGCCCTGGTTGGGTAGGCTGAAGGCTGTATCCAGCAAGGGGGGTGGGGTGGGGAAGACTTATGTTTTCTCTGTTTGGGCAGAGCAGGAGAACTGACTCTGAGTGTGGCAAGGCTCTTTGTGGTCTTTACTCAAGCTGACTTGTACTCCATGTTGCCTGACCAAATGGTGCCACTGACTTTGCTCTGTGCACGATCAGCTCAGACCACTGGACTCTATGCTCGACCATTGCCGGGCTCTGTGGTTTTCCAGGTATTCTGGCCAGGCTTTCTCCCCAGGTGTGGCTGGGAGCTATGCTCAGTAGATACAGGGCTATTATTTAGCTCCCTTGCTGGGGCCAAGCCAAAAAGCTAGCACCAAACAGCCTCAGGTGTTGCTGTCAGGCTTTCTGATCAGGTGGGGCTGTGAGCTCCACTTAACAGATGCAGGGCTGTTAATTAGCTCCCCTAACCAGAAAAAGCAGGAAAGCCAGCTCCAAGCAGCCTCCAAAGTATTCCCAGCTAGGCTTTCTGGTTAGATGGGGCCAGGAGCTACACTCAGCAGTGGATGGGGCTGTGAATTAGCTCCCCTGCCTGAATGTAGTGGAAAAATAGCTCCATGTCTTGGTAAGAATCTCTGTGGTCTTGACTCAAGCCAACCTGCACCCCAAGTTTCCTGGCCAAATGGTGGCACTGGCTTTGCTCTGTGGATGATCAGCTATGTCTGCCATACTCTTTGGTTAAGTGTTGCTGAACTCAGCAGCTTCCAGGTGTTCTGGCCGGCCTTTCTGATTAGGCAGGGCTGGGAGCTACACTCAGCCCTGGACTGTGCTATGACTTAGGTCTCCTGTCTGGGGTGGGGTGGGGTGGGTTGGTCGGACCAGGTTCCAGCACCGGCAAGACTCTTCATTTGAGGACCCTAATCTGGCTGAACTGTTCTCTGTCTGGTTCCCTGGTCAACTGCACCACCATCTTGGCTCTGCCAGCTGGAACTACCACTTGGGCCCTGCAGGTAGGAACTTGGTCTGCCGAGATATGAGCACCGGCTGTTGCAATGAGATTTGTCATAATGAGATTTCTAGGGGTCAAGCCCCACAGGCTATCCCACATACTCCACGAGGTGAGGCCAGAGTGGGGACTTCTAAGAAGCGACTCACAGTGTTGGGGGAGGGGGATGTCCACCCTGGGCTCTTTTCCCGCTGGAAAACAATAGGTTCAGGGGAGACTTCATTTGGTGTGGTGCCAGCCTGTGGGTTCAGGGCAGACCTTAGCTGGTGTGGTGCCAGCCTGTGGGTTCAGGGCAGACCTTAGCTGGTGTGGTGCCAGCCTATGGTCAGTGTTTAGCCTCTCCTCTTAGCCTTCTGATGAGGTGTGTCTTGGTCTCTGTGATGCAGGGGGTGCTTTAGCCTCTCTCCAGTGTTCTAGGATTTTCTTAGTGGTATCTTATCCATGAATGGTTGTTATTCTTTTTGTAAAGGGGAGGAAAGTTGGGAATGACTCATGTTGCCATCCTGGTGGTATCACTCAAGGGATACTATTTTTTTTAATGTCAGATGTTTTGTTATGTTTCGTCCTTCCTTTCCATATGCCTTTTCAGTCAGTTATCAATTCTTGTCTCAGAGGACTCATGATGTTGCAGAAAAGCAGAGAAAGGCTTTTGGATTTCTAAAGTATTGGCTTTTACTGGCAAAAAACTAGGGCTCAAAGGAAACATTGATGATCCAAGAGTAAGTCTTCCTGTCCACATTCTTTTCTTCCTTTCCAGGGGTGGGGAAAGGAAGGACCATTGTACTCCGGAGTGTCACGGAGTTACAGAATACATGTAGCTGTGTTTTATGTCTGGCCTTACAAAGGTCTTGCAAATTTCACCACAGGGAAGGAAACAACAGTACATTTGCAGAGGGAGGGCACTAAATTACCAACTCAGATGGGCCAGACAGGAGAGCTACAGCAATAGAATGGAGTTTCCTCCATGAAAGAGGCCAGGAGCAAATAAGAGCTTCTTCATTTGCAGCCAGCATGAAAGGAAGATGAAGAAAGGCCCGGTGGTTTCCCCCTCTCTCGTGGATATTGTATATTCACCTGGAATTCCTACACAACTCCTGGCCAGGAGTTAGGATGCACTTTCCACCACAGAGCAAAAGCTTATAACAGAAACTTAGTTCAGTTATAAGAGAAAATAATCTCACACTTGAATAGATGGACTGAAATGTGTACACTATGCACTTATATAAACCAGTTGTCTGTAACCTGAGTGACCCCAAGTCCTCCAACTTACTCGAGTCCCCGTCCTTCAACTTCTTGATAAAATGGCTCGAATCTCCATCCCATGTATTCTAGAGAATTTAGCCATCCTAATGTCTCTGAGTAGTTTTGGGAATTACATTTTCTGGACAGTTTGCCTGGATTTCTTCCACTGAATTCTGTTTCTCCTTCTGCTGACTGCTTTCCCTTTTCTGTACACTGGACACCAATTTCCAACTTCCTCTATCCCTCGAATGCATCACTAACCAAGGTTGATGAGAATAGCAGATTCTTAAGGAAGGTTTGAGGCAATGGAGGGGAATAACAGCAAAAATTACTGCAAGCCATTACTGGAAATGGAACATAAGATATTAGAGTCCTAAAAAGTCATTGTTTCAGTATCTTTTAAACACCTTATCTGTTCTACCGAGAACACTTTGAGTCAAAAATCCTAGTGGATTTTTTTTGGAATGGGGTTTTGAATCATTCTGTACTTCTTAAAGGTATATTTTATGATAAAAGCTGTTTTGGGGACTAATCTGAGATGAAACAAATGAAGAGTTCAAAGAGGTAGTCACTCTGCTAAAACACTTCTACAGTGTGGCAGGATGAGATGCTTACCAGTCAACAGCCTTAATATCCATTCTTCTATGCTTTGTGCTGTCCTGTAGTTTGCCTGCATATATTACATCACTGTGTTTGCAGCTCATGTACAAATGTCAGTAATTCACCTTAGCACTTTTCCTGTGTCAGTTGCTGGGTGCACACCACGCTACCGTCATTCTTCAAAATGCCATTTCTAATGGAATACTCTTCATTATACACAGAACCCTGGTCCTGAAAGGTTGCAAGTTGCAACACATGGCAAGCTGGTTTCACCTAACCTTTGGTACTGCTGAAACTTATTAAGAGAGTCCTCTTAATAAGTACTACACAAAGACAATACCTATTCCTAACACGAACCCTAAGAAAGTCTATTGAACTTTCTACAGAGGTGATAACAGAAGACATACCAGCTTCCCTCCTCTGTCATTAACTGCATTGAAATTCAAAGAGAGCAACTCCAGAAGCACTGAAACCTGGTGCTGTGGAGTTGTCTAATCAATGTAACTGTTCAGCCTTGAATAAATTAACATGAAGCAATGTCAGCTCACTGAATCCCAGGAAATCACATCTTATGGAAGAGTAATTAACTTGCTAAAACTATGAGAGCAAGAGATGCCAAGATCTGTTTAGAAGACTTTCAACGCTATCAGAGATCATACTAGAAGCCAGCAGCATGCGTGCTGACAGATTCCTCTGTGCAAAAGAAGTTGGAACTTATAGGCAGAGCCAAATAGTGCTCCTAAGTTAGGTTATATTGAGTCAGAAAGAAAAACACTGGAAATCTGCTTGATGTATGACTCAGAAAGGAAAATGACCCTCCCCAGTCAGTGCTCTATTATTTTATGGTCTTACTCGGAACAATCATGTATACCCTGAACAATCGTCACTCAAGCCTGTGTTTATTGGCTTTTTAGTATAAATGCCGCTTTACCTTCACAAGGACTGGTGCAAAATCATACTCATCTCTGCATCTCGAGTGGATAACACATTGTCTTGTTTATGGTCAGTTTATACTATATGTGTGATATGGAATAGTATTCCTAAATTAGCCTCTGTTCAGGAAATTGGAGCATAGTGACTGACTCATATCAGCAGTTCAGGATAGAGATAAATGGAATAATTGAAAGAACAAAGAAAAGTCTAGTTAGAATAATTGTATATATTGCTGTTGTTAACTCAGTTATTCTTTTTTTTTTTTTAATGTTTTATTTATTTCTAGGAGAGAGAGGGAGACAGCGTGAGCAGGGGAGGGTCAGAGAGAGGAGTCACAGACTGAAACAGGCTCCAGGCTCTGAGCTGGCAGCCAGCACAGAGCCCGACGCGGGGATCGAACCCACGAACCGTGAGATCATGACCTAAGCGAAAGTCAGACGCTTAACCGACTAAGCCACCCAGGCGCCCCAATTAACTCAGTTATTCTTATGCATAGGCTTTGTCAACACATTCCAAACCTACTGGCTGCCTTTAGAAATATGTGCCCCTCTCCTGCCCCAGGATCTTGGTGCATATTCTTTCTCTACTTAGAACTCTCTTTTTCTTGCGCTTCACCCTTTAATGTCATTTTACTCAGAATGGTCTTTTCGACCATGTAACCTATGTCCCAACCATTTTTCTGGCACCTCCCATATCTAATTAATTCATTTTGTTTTACTTCTTTTATTAGTATGCATTTTCTATTAAAGTATAGGGCTTTTCTTGTCTTCCTAACTAGCTCCCTGGTACTATACATTATCTCACTCATATTGACAACCAAACTTACGCATACTAGCACAATAGATGCCCAAGAAGTAGAGACTATCTGAACAATCCTGCCTGCCATTATCCTAGTCCTTATCGCACTACCCTCTCTGCGAATCCTTTATATAATAGACGAAATCGACAACCAAGTACCTAGTACAATGTTTAGCATGAAATAAGAACTCAACAGATATTTGTTGGCACCTAATTAGTAAACTTTTAATAACCATTGTCAACTTTTGAGATAAATAATAGAAAAACATTTTTTAAAGCATGAGAAATTGAGGTCATTGTCGGAAGCGTGGCATAAAAGATGATTTCAAGTTAGGTATTCAGGAATACCATATTCCTTTTGAGTAGAAAATGCTATAAGAAAACACTTTAACCTAATGAAACATGGATAAAATAGTTGTCAACAAGGCATTTAAAGTAGCTGTTATATAAACTGTGCAGTTTGCATCTATTATGTATAAAACTGGCCATTGTTTGCAAATGACTCATTAATAATATTAAGCTTTTGTGGACAGGAGGAGGAATTTTGTGGACCATTGTCAGTTTACTAATATTAAGGCCTCAAAACCATATGTCTTAAGCTTGGGGTTAGGATTGTATAGTACAGTAAACATGATCAGTTTATACCACTGTAGCTGTCCTTGTTTCAGAGACATGGTTAAAAAAGGAAGCTCTGCGTGGGGTTTTTAACGTGCAGAGTGATTTTGAGCAAGGCACTGAATGGGCCAATAATATCTACTTTATGGTTTATTGACCATATTAAAGTGAGATGGTGTAAAGTAACTAAAACAGGGAATGAATGGCACATAGCAAGAACCTAATGCTAATGTATTGCTATTGACATATACTATTATTTTTATTGACATTTAACTTCCACTAAACAATCGGGATAAAATATATATCATCTATAAAGAAGCAGGGAATAGAACCAAAAGCAGACTCCTGGAGATCCCCCTGGGTGTTCGGTGAACTGAAATTTTGATTGTTGCCTTTTGTGAAATCTGCACAATCATTAATATCACTGTTCCCAATGATCCAACTGGATCTTTAAAATGATACATAACATCAGATCATTTTTATCAGCCTATTATTTACTGCATACACATGACCTCAGAGGTATAAATATTTGTCCTATTGGTAATTGTCTGTCCTAAAACCACTGTGAGACAATGAGTAGTATAATTTTTTAACGGATGATCAAAACGGGAAAGAAAGTTTTAATAAGTGATGCATAGCTTCATCGTGTTTTAGAAAAATATTTTACACAGACTTGAAATTTTGTGTTACTCCAAAATACTATGAGACTCCAAAAACAGCTGTCAGTGATTTCTTTGTGGAGAAAATGAGGTCTGAGTTTCTTGCTCAATCACGATCATGGTTGTTTAACCTCACATCCCTTGAGTGTGTGGTACCATGCTGTATGCTAAGTGCTTGTTTTTCAGGCATTTTGTCATAAGAATGTTAACATTCACACTTCCTCTTCTAACATTGGAAAAAAATTAATGTATCTACATTATATAACCAAATAATGAATATGAGTGGCCATGCAAATAATAATAAAAGAACTGTGCTAGTTATGACTTTGTTGCTTACTTGTGGCACCAGGATTCTTGCGGGTATCAGGCAGCCATGTTCTTAGGAAAAAACTAGACCTCTTACTGGTCTTAGGGCTCTATAACAATCATGATGGTCTCATTTTCCTTGGGTAGTTTAGGAATAACAGGAAAAATATGATGCTGTATGATGATGCTGATAAAAATATTAGTGAACATTTGGTCTGTGCTTATTATATGCCTGGCACCAATCTAAGTGCTTTACATGTTTTAATTCATTTAATCCTATGAGGTTTTTCTTTTCTGAATATGAATGTTGCTTTTTCCTATGAGAGGAACTAAAACACAAAGTGGGAGAGAACCTAAAGAGATTTGTGAGCTGTTCAATTAACCAATTCCGAAACAAACTTACCACTTACTATTATTATATATCCTTTCTGTTTACACTTTGTTTTTGTTGAGTCCTCTGCTAATTGCAGTTGAAGGCCTAACTGGCATGAAATAACATGTTATTTCAAATATTTCTCTGACAAAGGAACTCACTTTACACCAAGAGAGATAGGACTAGGGGATGTGCTCATGGGATTTGAAGGTAATGGTAAAGCCTAGTAAAGCACAGGTTAGGAGACACCCCTTAAGAAATTGGCCAGTTCCCTATAGGATATGCTTATTGATCTCAACCAGTGATCAACAATAGTACATTTCCTCCCTTAGTCATAGCACGTGGGTATATGGACAGAGGGTGTTTAATATGAAAGACACCTCTCACTATTACAATAAATGGACCACTTAGAAAAATTTTGCTTCCTACTTCCGTGATTTTGAATTCTTCTATTTAGAGCTCTTAGTACTCAAGGAAGATATGTTTCCTGATGGAAACATTAAGAAAGGTCTCTCTAGGGACACCTGGGTGGCTCAGTTGGGTGAGCATCTGACTCTTGGTTTTGGCTCAGGTCATGATCTCACGGGTTTGTGAGGTAGAGCCTCATGTTAGGCTGTTAGTGTGGAGCCTGCTTGGGTTTCTCTCTCTCCCTGCCCCTGTCCTGCTCATGTGTGAGCATGCACACATGCTCTCTCTCTGTCTCTCTCAAAATAAATAAACATTAAAAAAGATCCCTTTAATTAGAAGCTCATAAGAGCATCTGGTCATTTGGGGCTTCTCCTGTCACTGAGTGAACAGAACAAAAAAGATGTATGGTTTAGAGTTAGATAATGAATTCTGGCTGCCAAGGAGAAATGGATTTCTTTCACATGATGGAGGCAGGCAGGATGTGGACGGAATTAAGGATATAGACTGGGATGCCTCCTAGTACTGTGTGTCCAGAGATAAAATTTAATAGAGGACTTTTCACACCTGGTGTCTAAAGGCTCAGGTATGTCAGAAATGAAGATTTGGGTCAATCATTTGCATGGAGAACCCTGATAAGTTGGGTGCTAGTTGAAGGGAGGGGTGATGTGTAACAGAAGGTGCAGTAAGATAGTCATAAACATCAACTATGGCTTCATGACCAGTTGGTAAAATATGAACTGTAGCAGCTAGCCTTATTTTCTTTGATTTTTGTCATAAATATTTGTAAGTTATAAGTTGATGTTATTATAAACTTAATCTAAATATAACTTGTTTCCATTTCCTTTGTCTTTCCTACACAACTTTACATGATGTAGTTGTGACCAGTTAGACTATAAATTGGAGAATATGGAGACAGGATTGTAAAATAAGTACTGAAGGATCAGATGAACCCAGAGATACTGGATTTATATCCGGATGCGGTCATTGTGGCCTTGTGTTGCTTTCTTTTGAGGAGGAAGTAAACATTTTTGTCTAATAAGGAAATGGATGATGCTTAATGCTAAGCAGAAAAGATTTTTTAAAATCTTAGTATGTTTTGTTTTAATAAATTCTTTAAATAAAAGTGTAATATATGTACAGAAAAACAGACAAACCATATGTAAACACCAAAAATATCTTTAATTCCAATTAAATGTTCTATTAGTTTCAGGTGGAGTATAGTGCGTCCATATTTCCATACAACACCTGATACTCATCACAAGGGAACTCCTTAATCCTCGTCACCTCTTTCACACATCCCCCAACCATGTCCCCTTTGATAACCATCAGTTTGTTTTTTATAATTAAGAGTTTTTTTCTTGGGACGCCTGGGTGGCTCAGTCATTTAAGGTTTAGTGTCTGACTTCAACTCAGCAGTTCATGGGTTCGAGCCTGCATTGGGTTCTGTCCTGACAGCTCAGAGCCTGGAGGCTGCATGGGATTCTTGCACTCTCTCTCTCTCTCTCTCAGTCTCTCTCTCTCTCTCTCTCTCTCTGTCTCTCACTCTCTCTGCCAGGCCTCCCTCCTCTCAAAAATAAATTAGCAATAAAAAAAGAGTTTGTTTCTTCATTCATATGTAAACACCTTGAATTACCAGACTTAAGTAAATACCACCCAAGTCAAGAAATACAACATTGCCACTATCTCAGAAGCCTCTCCTGTAAAATGCTCCCAATGAGCAACCCTGCTACTGTCTCCAAATTTAACCACCATCTGGTCTTCTAAAAGCATAAATTAGTCTGCTTGTTTCTGAATTCTATATTAATAGAATCATACTGTTCTTAATTATTTTGTGTCTCATTTCCTTTGCTCAATATTATGTTTGTGAGATTTGTCACATGTAACAGTAATGCGTTTATTTTTAGTTCTGAATAACGTGTAGAATTTTAATGAATGTAGCAGTGTTCTCTTATTTTCCTTGCTGTGGGGTATTCCTTTTTATGGTTGCTGGTTGGATTTTCTTGTAGATTTTTTTTTTTTTTTTTTTTTGCATTTCAACTATAACACTGCTTCTTCCTTGGTCTCCAGTCTCTTGGTAACCCTGCAGATTTTGGACTTGCCAGCCAACATAATTCCATGAACCAAATTTAAAAAATGAATACCTTTCTATATATATCCATATCCTAGAGGTTCTGTTTTTCTGGAAAACACTGCTAATAAACCTGCTGTTTAACTTTTTATTTTTTTAATTTTAATTTTTAAAATTTTTAATGCTTTTTATTTATTTCTGAGATGCTTTCTTTCTCTTTCAAAACTAAATAAATATACTTTAAAAAAATAGATTATTATCTATACCCCAGAAGTTCCCCTTCGCCGATTACTTTTATTTACCTCACCTAAAAGTACTTCCCTATTCTCTCCTCTGACCCCATCAGTTAGTTTTGCCTGTTTTGTAATATACATGTAATATTGAAAAAAATATTTCAATGTATAATGTATATAATTGGAATCATACAATATGTACTCTTCTGTGTTTGCCTTCCTTTGCTTAACTTTATGTTTGTGAGATTTATCTGTGGTGTCTGTATATGGTCATAGTTTTGCTGAATAGTTTTCCATCAGATGAGTACATCACAGCTTACTTATCTATTATTGATGGACTGTGAGTTTTTTCTAGGTTTGGTTATTATAGATAGTGCTGTTATGCACATTTTTATACTTTTCTTTTTGTGAATACACACACACATATGCACACACTTCTGTTGTGTATATACTGGAGTAGAGTTGCTAGGTCTTAGAATATGTACATGTTCAGCCTTAATAGACACTACTGACAAGCTTTTTGGAGAGATTTTACAAATTTACCTTATCACTAGCAATGTATGAGAATCCCAAAGTTGCTTCACACTCATATCAATTGGTATCATCAGTCTTTTTAATTTTAGCACAGTCTCCTAGGTGTGTAGTAGTCTTAACTTAAAAAGAAAATTTGTACTCCCTCGTGACTAATGTGATTGAGCACTTTTTGTTTATTGGTCATTGGATATCTATTTTTGTGAAGTGTCTATTCAGGTCTCTTGCTCATTTTGCTATTTGTGTGAGTGTTCTTTACTTATTGAGTTTTAGGAATTCATTATATACTTTTGGATATGAACCCTTTTTTGCATGCACTAATATAAAAAGATCTTCTTATACTTTGTGACTTCATAATGTCTTTTGATTTGCCAAATTTTTAAAGTATTCTCCTTTATTGTCCTTTACTTTTTGATTAGTGACTTTGGATACTTTTTGAAAATTATCCGTCTACCCCAAGGACCAAAAGATATTATTCTATCCTATCTCCTACAAACCGATCATCTGGCATTCAAATTTAAACTTAAAATCCACCTAGAATTGTGTGTGTGTGTGTGTGTGTGTGTGTGTATGTGTGTGAGAAAGAGAGAGAGAGAGATAAGATACAGAGGATAAGTTGATTTATTTGTATTTGTATATCTAATTAACTTAGACCATTTATTTAAAGAATCATCCTTTCCGAAATATTCTGTAGCACTACTTTTGAAATATACTGGTAAAAAATTTAATTATGAAAAGTCAAAGGAGGGGGATATATTGGGCAGTTATTATTTTTGGCTGGCTAAAATCTGAGCCTCTTCTAAAGATTATAGAATTATACACTTTAAAATGTAGAATTCTCATCCAATAAAATTGATAGCCATAGAATTCTTTATGAGGAAGATATAGGCATGTGACTTATGCTTTGCTGATCAGATTCACTAAACCATGATGTGAAACAGACTCCAGTCTCTTGATGATGCAGAGACTAGAACAGAATTCATTTTGAAGATGTGTCACCACATGCAGCATAGAATAGGTTTTTGCAGAATTACTAATGTTCAGTGGTTGTCTTTGGTAAAGTAAATGATTATACTGGAAAATAGTATAGACATGAAATTCTCAAGATCGCAGTTGAGGATCGTAATTGTGACAAATGTTGGTTTTAAATCTTGGTTTCACCATTTCTTATCTGTGTGATCTTAGGATTTTCTAAGTGCAGTTTTACTGATTTTAAAATTTCAGAATGAGAATACTAATACAAATTTTTAGTGATTTGGTAGGAATTAATAGTGAAGGATATGAAACATCAGGGTCTTTGACGTGCTATACAGCCAAACACATGATAGATGCTCAACAAATGGTATCTTTGTTGGTCAAGATCTTAATCAAGATCTTAATGCACCTGGGTGGTTCAGTCAGTTAAGTGTCCGGCTTTGGCTCAGGTCATGATCGGCAGTTGGTGAGTTGGAGCCCCACATCGGGCTCTGTGCTGATGGCTCAGAGTCTGGAGGCTGCTTCAGATTCTCTCTGTCTCTCTCTCTGTCTCTCTTCTTCTGCTCACTCTATGTCTCTCTCAAAAATAAACATTAAAAAAAGATCTTAATCAAAATGAGAATTTGGTTTCAATTACTTATTAACATAAGGGAATTTTCATTTAGTTTTTCCTGAGAAAAATCCCAAAGAACTGGTGACCTTATCCTTGGTCATTAAATTAATCAATTTATAATACTTATAAGAAGCATGACAAAAGACTTAAGAATATTCAGTTCAAATTCATTATAAGTACTGGGTATAACATAATCTTTTAGATGATTTGCAAGTATTTTTATTCATGTATTTTTCATAATACTGACTGAAGTCCTAGTTTGGTTCACTTTAGTTAAAAAATTTTTTTGAAGCAAAGCTTCTACTGATATTATAAATGTGTTACAAGCTCATTATAAGACATACAAAAAAGCAGATGGGTTCAAAGTTCAAAAATCATACCCTGAATTCCACAACTCAAAATAATTGCAATTTTAACATTAAGTCATCATTGTTTTAGACCTCTTACTAAATATATATGAAGACAGGAAAATGCATACTTTTCTCTCTCCATATGTGTCAACAATGTGTGTGTGTGTATGTATTTTACATAAGAGCCATAGAATAATTTGATAACACAAAATATGCTCTTTTAAAGTAAAATGTATACAATTCTACTTAACTGAAAAAAGAAATTGAACTGAAATTGCTGGAATCAACAAGTTTCAGATAAACCATAAGGTTTCTTTATCAGAAGAGTTATTAGCCCCTAACACTATTTGTTTTTCTTCCAAGATTTTATTTAAGTTCAAGTTAGTTAACATATAGTATAATATTAGTTTCAGGAGTAGAATTTAATGATTCATCACTTACATAGAACACCTAGTGCTCATCTCAACAAGTTCCCTTCTTTATGCCCATCACCGATCTAGCCCATCTCCCCACCCATCTCCCTCCATCAACCCTCAGTTTGTTCTCTATAGTTAAGAGTGTTTTATGGTTTGCCTCCCTTTGTTTTTTATCTTATTTTTCCTTTCCTTCCCCTATGTTCATCTGTTTTGTTTCTTAAATTCCACATATGAGTGAAATCCTATGGCATTTGTCTTTCTCTGACTTATTTCGCTTGCATAATATACTCTAGGAACACTATTCTAATGTTAACTAAAACAGATTAGGAAATCCATTAAGACTTTTGAATCATATTTTTCTTAATCATATAACATGGTTTTAAACTGATAGTAAAGACTGACTCTGTTTTGAAAGTTAAAGTGATTAATACAGTGATTCTCTTGCTCTTGAACCTCCTCCTGATTTAGATTTGTTATTTTTACTTTCTTAGAAATATTTAGAATGTTTTTAGTATAGATTAGAACCATTGTCTCCCAGCCATTCTGTTTCAATTCTATAATTTATAGCCAATGCTAATTCTTAATCCTTTCAAGCCAGCTTCTTCCTTCTCAGATTTTGTTTTTGGTTCTTCCTTTGCTCATCAATGTTTCAACAGTGCATTCAAGAAAGCCCAGGGAGCTTATGTGCTTGGGAAAGTCTGTTATTTGCTCTTCTGTTTGAGTAATCAGTGGGTCATTATTATGATATTAGGCCATGCTTTTCCCCCTGGATTTTTTTGGGGACATTTTCCTTTACTTCTTGCTTTCAAATGTTACTGTTGAGAAGTCTGAAGCCAACATGATTTCTTTTTCTTCTTAAATGTCAACTTATTTTTCCTGCTAGGATGCTTGAGGAATTCTAACTTTATCTTTGAGATTTAGTAACTTAATGAGAATATGTGAGTCTTGTTTATTCTGCAAATTTATTTTCACACTAGAAGGCATTTTACACTTCTAATTTCAGTTTTATTTTACATTTAGAGAAATGCTTCTGTATTATTTCTCTGTGTACCTTTTCTTTTTTTTTGTATGAAAGATGTTGTTTGTCTGTCCTTTACACTTAATTTCTTTCAATTTGCTATAACTCTGTTGCCATTTTTTGCTCTCTTTTCTAGGCATTTAAAGACCTTCTCCATGCTATTATTTTCGATTGTTAAGTTTTTCTTCCTGTTTCTAGTTTAGTGATTAGATCTATAATGATAAATATTTTTGTTCTCAGTTTTCCTCTTTAGCTCTTCAGCTACTCTTTTTCTGTTCTGTCATTTTGTCTTCGAGTTCTTATTTTATTGAATTCATTTTTTTTAAAGTTCCTTTTTGTAAATTTATTAATGTTTATTTTTGAGAGAGAGAGAGAGAGAGAGAGAGAGAGAGAACAGGTGGGGGAGGGTCATAAAGAGAGGGAGACAGAATACTAAGCAGGCTCCAACCTGTGACCTATCAGCACAGAGCCTGATGCAGGGCTCAAACTCACCAGCCGCGAGATCGTGACCTGAGCCAAAGTTGGTAACTTAACTGACTGAGCCATCCAGGTGCCGTTTTAAAGTCTTTTATTGTATAAAGTACTTGTGGGGAATTAATTTTTATTTTTTATTCTTAATATTGAAGTATAGTTGTCATCAACGTTATATTAGTTTCAGGTGTATAGCATAGTGATTCGACAATTCTATCCCTCATGCTCATCATGGTAAGTGCCGTCACCATCTGTCACCCTACAATGTTATTGCAATCTTATTGACTATATTCCCTATGCTGTACTTTTCATCTCTGTGACTTACTTATTTTGAAACTAGAATTTTGTACCTCTTAATCCCCTTCACCTGTTTTACCCATCTCCCTGCCTTCTTTCCCTCTGACAATTACCAATTTCTTCTCCGTTTTTGTGAGTCTATCTCCATTTTTTGTTTTTTGGGTTTTTTTGGTGTGTGTGTGTGTGTGTGTGTGTGTGTGTGTGTGTGTGTTCATTTGTTTCGTCTTTTAGTTTCCACATATAAGTGAAATCATATAGTTTTTGTCTTTGTTTGCCTGACTCAATTTTATTCTTTGGTTTATTTTTTCTTTATGACTAGATACTTGTGTGTCATTCACATGCTAAGATTTTTTTAAACTGTAGTCTGCATTATTTCTGTAACACATATTTTTATCTAGTTCATGGTTGACAGGGAATTCTATTTGGAAGTTTCTTTTATTACATAGTATGGGTAAATTAGCTTTGGCATATTTTCCTTCTTTTGGAGAGTTGATTTGCTAAAGTAGATGCTGCATTTTCAGGACTAGTTGTCAATTCTGTCCATCCTTTGGAAGCCTGAGGGTTCAAGGTAGGGCAAGAAGATACTTAACCCTCTTTCTGGGTAACTCAGGCTTGGCTTTCTCTCTAAAGCCCCACAAATGTCTCCTACCAGTGCCTACTTTCATTAATTTTTGTTATCTTCTCCAACTGAAGATGATAAGCCCTAGTGTCTATTCTTGTCTCTTTGATACTCCTCAGGAGTGTGTAGAGGCTTCTAATATGGAAAATCTTCCCCTGTCTTTTTACATAGCTGCCTACTCACCTCTTCAGGAGCTGCCACTCACCTCCTTCAAATTGGAGGATATTAGTAGCTTTTATAGGATTTTTTCAACCCATTTTCTTAGTAATGTTTTTGGAGACTGGGGATCTGTTTGGAGTCTTGTACTGCATACTATTTATATTCTTTATTTATCATACATATTATAAATATTCATCGATTTTGCTGTGGGTATATTAATATATTTGATTATGTGGCTCTGTCTCAAATGTCCCAGGTGTAATGAAGTGTATAGTTTATGCCTAGATTTTTAAAATTCAAAAATGTTCTAAATTTCTGCTTTATTTTCCTTTCTATTTTGCTTTATTTTCCTTTCTATGTTTTCATTGCCTAGCATATATAGAGAAAAGCTACTTCCCTTCCTTTGTTTGCTTTCTTCTAGTGAATCTGAGACTGTTTTCTTTTGCTTATTCCTTTTTAAAATTTCAGAACCCAAAAGGCTGGGCTATGACTTCACACTACGTACTTTATAAGGCAGATAAATATTCAAAGTAGGAATTACATAAAACCAAATATACTCATTCAATGAAAGTTCATTTTTAACTATCTTGTAAATATTTACCAGGAACATAAGTCTACCATATTTTAATTTAAAAATATAGTAGCGCTCTAGGGGCTCCTGCAAGTCTAGGTTTTTGAGCATCTGACCTTTGATTTTGGCTCAGGTCATGATCTCACAGTCATGAGATTGAGCTCCACATAGGGCTCCACGCTGAGTGTGGAGCCTGCTTAAGATTCCCCCGCCCCCTCTCCCTCTGCCCATCTCCCCTGCTTGTGCTCTCTTTCTCTCTCTCAAATAAAAAATAAATACATAAATGTACATATATGTATATATATAATAGTGCTCTAATGCCAATTATCCTTCTTTTCTCAGGGTTTATTGTAATCAAACTGGCTTAAAAGAGAACTTTCCATTCTTTTTGAATGAGTTTATGTATTAGTTTTCCTACATTTTATATAAATACTGTTTTGGGATAATGATACTTTGCTCCTCAGGGAAATGACCCAGTCCTGTGACTGTTAGTGCAAGTACATTTAGTTGTTGGGAAAGTACACAGTTGTCTATACAGGATTCCAGCCAGTAGCTGTGTTTTATCCTTCTTTAAAGAGCCTATAGACATATACACACATAGACACACAACCAAAACAATTTTGGTTTTGTTTTGTTTTTAGATTACCAGAATAATACAGCAAAACATTTCACAGTGGATACTGTAAACTTTACCTCTAATACAAGAAATACAATTTGTGATTCTTAACAAATTCTAAGTGGGCTTTTAAAAATAGATTCTCAATAGTCATATCAGGACTATATAAGTGCTAAAATGAAGTATTTTATATTCCTTCTTTAAGTGATATAATTATTTTATATGAGAGATTTTATGAAAACATTCATTATATCTGTTTCTGTATCAAAAAAGAAGAGTTTAAAAAAGAGTATGCTACATAAAAAGCCACTTGATGTAAATCCAAAACACTTTGTCCATTTTTGCATGAGATAGAAACGTTTTCAATGAAATTAAACATATCCAGTAATTACTTTTTTGGAAAGTAATTTGATCTAGATTATATTTCTTTTCAAGTATGGACTATTCCTGTCGCTCCCTGGTGGTCTAGTGGTTAGGATTCGGTGCTCTCTCAAGTATGGACTATTCCTTCATGTTGGATGTAGTACATTTCATGTACCAGCAAGAACAACTACATTTCTTTTGTTTTTTGTTTTTTGTTTTTTGTTTTTTTACAAATAGTTTATTGTCAAATTAGTTTCCACATAACACTCAGTGCTCATCCCCACAAGTGCTCTCCTCCATGCCCATCCCTCCTCCCCCCCACATCCATCAGTCCTCAGTTTTTGTCAGCATTCAAGAGTCTCTCATGGTTTGCCTCTCTCCCTTTCCCCCACCATTTCTGCCCTTCTTCTCCCCCTTGTTCCTCCGTCAAGTTCCTCCTAATCTTCCTATACGTGCAAACATATGATATTTGTCCTTCTCTGCCTGACTTATTTCGCTCAGCATAACACCCTCAAGGTCCATCCATGTTGCTACACATGGCCAGATTTCATTGTTTCTCATTGCCATGTAGTATTCCAGGGAACATCTACATTTCTTCTGAAAACCTGTTATAAAACATAAGATCTGCTTATGAAACTAGAAATTATTTTTCTGTGCAGAAAAAGTAAGACTTTGAGTATTTTAAAAATTTACTACCTTTAGTAAGTGTGGCAACTACTGAAACTTATTAAAATATTTACCATAAACATGTGCTTTTAATAATGCATATTCTTTTTTAAAATTAAAGATAGCCCTTATAATGGTATTCTAGGTAATACAAACTGCTAAATATTTTATTTGCTCACTTAATTACCTAAACAAGAACAAATTTCCTGGTTTTCTATCTTACAGATGGGAAAGAAATCCTTTCCTTAGATGCTGAAAACTGTTGATTAAATCAACAAGAGAATTGGTGTGCTATGCTCTTAGATCCCAGAAGTTTTCTAGAGTTCTTAATTACTATTAGGAACTATTTTGCATTAATATTTGAACATCATTAAATATATTTGACATAAAATATAAAACTGATCAGTGTCAAGTTATGAATTTTTATTGGTCTGGTTTATATTCACTTAAGAGGTGATTTATTTTCTTGTTTTTATATTTAAGTACTACTGATTGAATCCAAACTTCCATTCCTAAATTGGGACTGTTCTCGAAAGGAGTCACTTATGTACAATTTTCTACTTTTTCAGAGGTCATCTGTTTTTTCTGTTTTTACTTTCTGCCTACTTCTGCTTGCATCTGCTAATAGCTGGAGAAACCTACACAACCATGCCCTCTGTGTTTAATTCACATTCATGATAACTAATCTCAAGCAAGAACTTAATGCTCTCAGCAATCATACTGTTTTTCTCTAGTAATTTATTTTTGTTTTTTAAATTTTATTTTTGACAGACAGACAGACAGACACACACACACACACACACAGCACAAGTAGGGGAGAGGCAGAGAGAGGGAGACATAGGATCTGAAGCAGGCTCCAGGCTCTGAGCTGTCAGCACAGAGCCCGACGCAGGGTTGGAACTCATGAACTGTGAGATCATGACCTGAGCAGAAGTCAGGCACTTGATTGACTGAGCGACCCAGGCGCCCCTGTTTTTCTCTAGTACTTTAGTTCTGCTCTCTCCTAGAAGACCATTTCATACGTTCTCTGTTTTTCCAACTATTAACACCTTTCTCCCCATTCTCTTTATCATCTTCAGCTTTGATTTTTCTAGTCAGGGAAGAACTTCTGCCACATTCCGTGACCCCAGCTACCCACTTACTTGCATCTGGACACTTAGGCTCTACTTTCTCTTTTGCAACTGTGGATGAACTGTCCGTGTTCCTTCTACCCCTCTCCTGTGTACAAGATCCTGTCATCTCTAGCTTGCTCAAAGACTGTGTCCTGGTGATTCTTCCCTCTGTTCCGTTTTATCGATGTTCCCCTATTAGATAGTGCCTATATGTATACAAGCAGAATTATTCTTCTCACATTAGACCTTTCAAACTCCCTAAACAAAACCTTTATTCTCTCTAGTTATAGTCTCACATTTATCCTTTCTTTTACAACTCAGCCTCTTAAGAGAGTTTTCTAGGGGCGCCTGGGTGGCTCGGTCGGTTGGGCATCCAACTTCGGCTCAGGTCATGATCTCACGGTTTGTGGGTTCAAGGCCTGCATCGGGCTCTACGCTGACAGCTCAGAGCCTGGAGCCTGCTTCTGATTCTGTGTCTCCCTCTCTCTCTGACCCTTCCCTGCTCACGCTGTCTCTCTCCCTCAAAAAATAAATAAAACCTTAAAAAAAGAATTTTCTACTAGCTGCCTCCTATTTCTTTCCCATTTCCTCTTGACTCTATTCCACATATTCCAGGATAACCACTGACCTCCATGGTGTCAAATCCAATGGTTATATAAGTAAGGCATATCTTACTTTACTTGTCAGCAGCGTTTGAAACCGTTGACCCTTCCTCTATTTTGCCTTCTTCGCTTTGGCCCTGGCACACCACAAGAAAAACCTCTCTAGACCCAGAAGTGGCCCCAGCACTCTCTCCCAGCCATTGTCATTTCCCTCCTCAAACGACCAGTATCCCAGCTTTTATGGTAATTGCTTGGTAGCTTTTCTTGACAACTCTTCCATCCCACCATTGGCTGTTAAGAAATTATACTTGAATTTTAAACTGTTTTTTGAACTTCATGAGTGAGGTCATACAAAAGGTATTAACTTGTGTCAGGCTTCTTTTATTCAACATCATGTTGATGAACTACACTCATGTTGTGGGAGTGCTGCAGGGCTCATGTGCATTGTTTCTAGAGATCTGCTGTAGGAATCTCACAGTGGATTCATTCTATAGCTAACAGTCATGGGGGCTTGTATGGGACCCAGTTTCTCCACATTCCAGACTTGTGTCCTGGCCTGGCTTTCTAGCTGCATTGCCCTACAACACTGGCCCTGCTGGTCGGTGCCATTTGAGAGGAGAAGCCCTCCATGCTGGCTGACTGGTGAGGGGGCCGCTGTAGCAATGCCCTGCCTGGTTCTGCCTTCCCAGGCTGCAGCTGGACAAACTCCTGACTCAGCTGGTGGGGGCAAAGAGTTTACCGCTCATCCTAGTGGATTTTGACTAAGGGAAGATGGAGAAGAGGAGGAAGCTGAGGATAAATTATTTATTCTTCCAGTCACCAATACACACATAGATGTGAGATGTGGTGCTTTTGTGGCCTCTCACAAGACACTGGGAAATGAAGGCATCAGTTATACTTGCTACTAAATAGAGGCTAGCCCTGTGACATCCCCCCGTGCTCTCTTCCTCCTTCCTTCATCATTCCTCTTTTTCACTCCCCTGTGAGTCCCTGGAGTACATTCCTTAACAAAGTGGTAGCACGTATGCTATTGCCTCAGGCCATGTTTTCTAGAGAACATAGAAACTTCCTCCCAGGATCAGCTACATAATTTATGGACCTCAGAGCAAAATGAAAATATGGGGACCCTTATGCAAAATTATTAAGAATTTCAAGGCAGTGACAGAAGAGCATTAAACCAAGCACAGGAACTTCTAAGCCCTGGGTCCTGTATTACTGCACAGGTCATGTGTCCATGAAGCTGGTCTTGATTCTTCCCATTCCAGGCCCTCTGCCCACCCCCTAAGGATCATGCCTCGTCCTTCAATTCTTCATATTCCCTCCTCAGGTTCTTCACTCTTACCTGCTTCTCATGTGTACTTTTAGAAACTTCTGTCTAATCTATCCATCTATCTATCAATCTACCTATGTATGCATAGATGTCCTTTTTAAAAAATATTTGTTTTTGAGAGAGAGCGCAAGCAAGCAGGGGAGGGGCAGAGAGAGAAGGAGACAGATTTTGAAGCAGGTTCTGCCTTGCCAAGTGCAAATCCTAATGTGGGGCTCGAACCTACCACCTGTGAGATCATGACCTGAGCTGACGTCTGAGGCTCAACTGGCTGAGTCACCCAGGTGCCCGACATAGATATCCCTTTTAAAGATACTCTAGCAACCTGGTGAAAAGTATATACTGGGTTATTGGTGAGAAAGAATTTTTAATGATTAAGCAAGATTATATCTATGCTGTTACACATACTACTGTTAGATAAATGACAAATTATTTGATAAAGTCACATATAAATCACCTATCTACTGCTTTATTGTTTTAAAATGATTCATTTGGATTTTAGTAAGTCTTGATTTAACACATTTTCCAATACATACCACACACACATTTCTTTTGTAAGTTTAAGTTTAGTTTTTGACATAGATAAGTATCTCATAAATGGTATTATTCCTGTTAACTACAGTAAGCCAGTAGGTATGTGCAATTTTTTCCTTTCACTGCCCCCTCTTAGGAGGGCCAGATTAAGCAAATAAAAATGCAGTCTGCCTAGTTAACTTTAAATTTCAGCTGTTAAACAAGTTTTAGTCTAAGAATGTCCTATGAAATATTTGGGATATACTTATACTGAAAAACAACTCATTTCTATTTGAAATTAAAATTTAACTGAGTATTCTGTATTTTGTCTGTCTACTCTACCTCTACCATTTTAGATGCTAAAATTCTATATTTAGGAGTCATACATGCTACACATGTATCCTTACTATGCAAAGAACAGTGTTAGGGGGGTGTCCAGGTGGCTCAGTTGGTTAAGTGTCCAACTTCGGTTCAGGTCATGATCTCACAATTTGTGGGTTTGAGCCCTGTGTTGGTCTCTCTGCTGACCACTTAAAGCCTAAAGCTTGCTTCAGATTTTATGTCTCCTCCTCTCTCTGTTCCTCCTCCACTTATTCTCTCTCTCTCTCTCAAAAATAAAGAAATAAGCATTTATTTATTTGTTTGTTTTTAAGAAATAATCATTTTTTTAAAAAGCTGTGTTAGGTTCTTAATGAATATTTGGCTGATGGGAAATACTCCTAGGAAATACTCCCCAAATAACCAGATATTTGAAATATAATTTCCATTGGGACTTTCTGAGCCTGGAGAGGGCTTTGCTGAGCTCTTTATGAATGAGCACTGCCTGGAAGTTTGTAAGGGATGCTGTACCATAAGGTGCATATACTCACCTTGGTAATTATACTGGATGCCACCTCAGAAATACGGTCACCTAGAAACCAGTTTCTGCCTGTCTTTGCTCAGGAGATGAATTAATGATGCTTTAGATATAGAGCTTTTTTGCATTGTTCTATGATTTTCTGCTTTCACCTAGGCAAATTATTTAAGCTTCATACATCTTTCTTTGTCTTTTCTCGTGGGTTGTGACCTTTCTCATGGGGCTTTGGTAAAGAAGAATAATCTTTATTCTAACAGAGATGATTGTCACTATGACCATTTAGCTTGTGAGGCAAGGGGCCAAAGAAACAGTACAATAATGATACCTCCTGGGGCTCAGGTACATAGAAGGTGGATGCAAGGTAAAAATTAGGTTTCCTTCAGATCGTGTATAATTAGCAAACACACTGTTCTATTATAGATGTTGCTCAAAGCAGTTAATTCAGGGATCTTATTTGATAGAAAGAAAAGCATGAGTAAAAGTAGTAAGTTCAGAAATAAGGAGCTGACCCTTTGATTCTTTGAATACAAGTGGCTTTCTATGCCCTAAACGATTACAACCACCCTTTGAGACATCAGAATGGTGTTTATTGCATTTTATCAAGTGATGCTGGGTCAGCCTGAGAGATCTGCATTTGTCTGAGTCTGTCCCTGTAATTGCTGTAAGATTTTGTGTCACAGCTGTTCTGTTTTTCCTTTACACTTCAGCTCAATGTTTGTGATTTCATGTCTGATCTGATTGTTACTGAGCAATTGCCTTGCTTGGAGAATTTAATGCTTTGATTAGAATTTTTAAATGTTCTTTTCCTGTGGCCAGATTTCTGTTCCTCCCTATGTATTATGCCTGGTTCCTTCACACAGAGGAATCTTTGAAGTCAGTGGAAGTTCAGCTTAAAAAAGGATACACTGCTCTGTGGGGCGGGTGATGGGGAAGCAAGAATGCAGCCTCTGGTTTTCAATTTGTTTGTGACCTAACTGGAAAAAATAACATGATTAGCAGTAAAGAATATATTTGGTGAGCTTAAAATAAATTGTATCATCACTTTATTTTATTTTAATGTTTGTTTATTTTTGAGAGACAGAGAGACAGAGCATAAGCAAGGGAGGATCAGAGAGAGAGGGAAACACAGAATCTGAAACAGACCCCAGGCTCTGAGCTATCAGCACAGAGTCCATCACAGGGCTCAAAGCCACAAACGGTGAGATGGCAACTTGAGCCAAAGTTGGACACTTAACCAACTGAACACCCAGGTGCCTCTAAAATAAATTTTAATACTTATTCTTAAGAAAATTTCATACAAATATCTCAGTCAATAAAATGAATGACTAGTGAATATTCACCTCAATAAGGCAACTACTTCAATAAAATAATGTACGTATATTTCTCTCCCAGTTTATAACCTCCACACTCTCAAGTCCAAATTTTAAATGGAATAAGCGTGGTCCTTAAAGGGATAGCATCCTCAGAAAGGGAATATAGTATTTAAGAAAAGGTACTTAAACTTGACACTCTTCGGAAAGCAAACTCATTGGAAAATGATCCAGAAAAACACCTTCAGAGATAAAAATCAGAAGGGTTGATAGAAGAAACAGCAATTAGGATTGGTGTATGTGGCATGTAAATAATACATTGATTTAGATCTGCTTTTATTATTGAGGAAAGCTCATCAAGCCTCACTTAATGAATTAGTGTCTCCCTTTTTCTTTTATTTTAAATTTGTTTTTAGCACTTATTCATTTTTGAGAGAGAGAGAGCCAGCCCACCAGCTGGGGAGGGGAAGAGAAAGAGGAGACACAGGATCCTAAGCAGGCTCCAGGCTCTGAGCTGTCAGTGCCAGGCCAGACACAAAGCTGGAACCCAGGAACCCGTGAGATCATGTCCTGAGCCTAAGTCAGACACTGAACTGGCTTAACCACCGGGCGCCCCTCCCTTTTTCTTTTAACATTTCAATTTCATTACAACAGATCCCTAGCATTTCTGCTTTGTTCTATCTTCCATTTCATACAATTAAAATGGAACTCAATGAGTTTCTTTTCTTGAAGATACTAGAAATCCCCAGCATTTGGAGGACCTGTAACCTTTCTTAAATGGGACCATCTTTTAGCATGGAAAAATAATTCTTAGATGGTGCTTTAACTCCTGATTTCAGTACAAAGACAGATTGTCAGGGTAATAAATTAAAGGCACCTCACTGCAGTTCTCTTGGCCAATGTTCTACCACAGGCCCATATTAATATTTTATTCCCTTTAATATTATTACATGATGCAGGCTTTATTTAAATGGATTTGACGGGTCTCTTGGTTGGCTTGACAACCAGAGGGAAAAATTAATGTTCTGTATTTAATCTCAGCTCAAGGCGCTAAATTATTTTGGAGGTCAAAACCATCATGCATATCATGCTAAATTATTGAATGTAATAACTATTAGCTAGCTGTCTATTTATGGGTTTTTTTAAATTGTTTACTTCATGCATGTTGGCCTAATTTTTAGGTAAATCCTCCTTAAAATTTTAAGTGTTTTTTTTTTTTTTATGTGCACCCTAACCCTTGCAATTGTGGTAACTGAAATAATAGAAAATACCAAGTGGCCATCTTATAACTGATGTTTAACTTGCTAAATGTTAATAAAGTGCAGAGAGCATTCTTCCTTTCACTGGCTCCATCTTTACATGAAGTTCAAGTATGCTGAGAGAAATACTGACTCTGGTAATGGAAGCTACTATCTTAAGAAAAACACAGAATGCATTGTAGGGGAAAAAAAAGATTGTTGAAGGGCTATAGTTGCTGAGTGAACTAGTGAACCATATTATAATTATTTAAAGAATAATTGGAACAGTATTGAAAAAGGAATTGACATGTAAAGCGATAGCACTGGATTTTTAAAAAAGTATTTTAATGAGATATCTGACAAGTGAAATGTAAAATGGTGTATTATTTATAATGGATATGATCTAATCCATTACATGATCTAATGTAAAAGGTGGATTGACATCAACAGTGTTATGCAATGTTTAGGTTATATGAGAGTACTGTCCTTATTTCCTGAACATTTTTATAATCAGAGTTATAAAAGCTGGATCTTGACAGAAGGATCTTATATCTTTAGATATTAGGAAGGTGGTAAAAGGAAGTTTGAAAAGGCACCTATTGTCCTGTCACAGTTCTGCCTCTTCTGGATTTTATCTTAACTATAGCTAGCACTTTCTATGTATGAGGCTTTCTTAGGTTAAGTAGTTTTAACTGCTTTATTTAAAGCAACATCAGTCATGGCCAATGGGCCATGATGAAAAGAAGAACTTCAAATAAGAAAGTGATTTTTCTTCCTGGTAATGAATGGCGATGGGCCAAAAAAACTTCCAGTAGTTTCCAGTGCAGGATAACAGCTTATCTGAGTGAACGTAGGGAGGACTTGGCCAGGCTGGCTATTGGTACAGGGAAGGGACCTCACTGAAAGGGCTGAAGTTGCACTCTTTATCCCATCTCTCTTTCTGTCTTTCCTGTCTTGTTTATAAATTACTTCATTCATCTAAATGAGAGCTTTTTGGAAGGCTGTTAGTTTGGAAATGGCAGGTCTATCTAGTGACTCAGGAGAGTTTCTTGGTGGCATCTCATCATGTAGAGAGAATATGGAGCGAGGAGTAGTTAGGTGGTTTGGGACTGCTCAGCTCCCTCCCTTCTCAGCAGCCCCTGAGGTCAACCAAATGGCTAAACTGAAGAGCAACTTGGCAGCTAGCCAGGCTGTGGGGGTGGGGTGAAGGAGAAAAAGAGTTTGAATTTTTACCTTTTCACCAGGGGTCTGACTGCCTGACAATGAACATCTAGGATCTATGCTGTGATCCTGGTCTGTCCCTGGGAGAAGATAAATTTTCTTTCCCTTATTTTCATCCAGTGATTCAATTAATGCAAAACCAAAGCAAAACAACTCTATTTAGCATTCGCTGGGCTGGGGCAAGTGAGACTTAGTGCCAGCCCAAGAGGAGCACATAGGCTACTACCTTCTTTAGGCTGTTGTCTTTGTGTCCATCCCTCCCTCACCAGGGGTAACAACACTAGAGAAAGCTGTGGACAGCAGCTGAATGAGCCACTATGGAGATGATGGGAATTGGAATTTCTTAACACAGGACAGGAAATACAGAGACCATAGGAAGATGCACATCTCACAGAGAGAGCAACATTCAGATTGTGGGAGACTTTGATACGAAGATTGAAGAGGATATAAACCCTAGGTGAATTAGAAGTAGATGGATCATCATTTTGGCTGTTGCTTGTGAGCTTTTGAGAGATAAGTGTTTTCATCTATGATATTTTTGAGTTGAGTGTTTTTCTTAAGACTTTTGTAAAATAAATAAATAAATAAAGCTGTCCTTCTTTGGTCTCCAGTGCTCTCATTTAAAACTGGAGATACCTTACATTTAGAGGGGCCTTCAGGTTTGTAAGAACTTGGGTGGGGCCCAAAGAAAAAGAAGCAGATAACTTCCTTTAAATATTTTATTCTACTTACTCCTTACCACCTGTACTTTCCAGTGGTAGAATAAGAATACTAATTTTTAGTGGGAAATAAATAAGTGGAAGAAAATATGTCATATTCTCTGACTAATGGCAACTTTTAAAACCACTATGTAACTTTAAAAAAAAGGTTCAAAAATACATTTCAAAAAGCAACCTGCTTCCCTCTGCAATCAGGAAGCATATCACAACAGTTTTGGGGTCAAAGCCTTATAAAAATAAAAAATCTTCATGAAAAACTAAATAGACATTTACAATATTTTATTTTATTTTATTTATTATTTAAAAAATTTAAACCCAACTTAGTTAAAATACAGTGTAGTAATCCCTTCAGGAATAGAACATAATGTCTTACATATGACACCCAGTGCTCAGCCCAACAAGTGCCCTCCTTAATGCCCATCGCCCATTTGGCTGATCCGCCTACTCACCTCCCCTCTAACAACCCTCAGTTTGTTCTCTGTATTGAAGAGTCTCTTATGGTTTGCCTCCCTCTCTGTTTTTACCTTATTTTTCCTCCCTTTCCCCTGTATTCATCTGTTTTGTTTCTTAAATTCCACATATGAGTAAAAGCATATAGTATTTGTCTTCCTCTGACTGACTTACTTTGCTTAGTATAAAATACCCTAGTTTCATTTGCATTGTTGCAAATGGCAAGATTTCATTCTTTTTGATCAATGAATAATATTCCATTGTATGCGTATGTATACATCACACACCACATCTTCTTTATCCATTCATACTTTGACTATTGTCGATAGTGCTACCATGAACATTGGGGTGCGTGTGTCCTTTCAAATCAGCAGTTTTGTATCCTTTGAATAAATACCTAGTAGTGCAATTGCCAGATCATAGGGTTGTTCTATTTTTAATTGTTTGAGGAATCTCCATACTGTTTTCCAGAGTGATTGCACCAGTTTGTATTCCTACCAGCAGTGAAAAAGGTTTCCCTCTTTTCCACATCCTAACCAACATCTATCGTTTCCTGAGTTGTTCATTTTAAACGTTCTGTGACCGGTGTGAGGTGGGATCTCCTTGTGGTTTTGATTTGTATTTCCCTGATGATGAATGATGTTGAGCATTTTTTCATGTGTCTGTTAGCCATCTGGATGTCTTTTTTTAGAAAAGTATCTGTTCATGTCTTTTGCCCATTTCTTCACTGGATTATTTGTTTTTTGGGTGTGGAGGTCTTTTTATAGATTTCTTTATAGATAATTTCTTTGTAAACTTTGGATACTAACCCTTTATCTGATGTCATTTGCAAATATCTTCTCCCATTCTGTCAGTCGCCTTTTAGTTTTGTTGATTCTTTCTTTTACTGTGCAGAAGCTTTATATCTTGATGATGTCCCAATGGTACATTTTTGCTTTTGTTTTCCTTGCCTCCAGAGATCTATCTAGTAAGAAGTTGCTGTGGTCAAGGTCGTAGAAGGTATTGCCTGTTTTCTTCTCTAGGATTTTGATGGTTTTCTGTCTTTTAGGTCTTTTATCCATTTTGAGTGTAAGAAAGTGGTCCAGTTTCATTTTTCTGCATGTTGCTGTTCAGTTCTCCCAGCACCATTTGCTAAAGACACTGTCTTTTTTCCATTGGATATTCTTTTCTGCTTTGTCAAAAATTACGTAGCCATACATTTTTTTGGTCAATTTCTGGGTTCTGTATTCTGTTTCATTGATTTATATGTCTGTTTTGTGCCATTACCGTACTGTCTTGATAATTATAGCTTTGTAATACAGCTTGAGGTCTGGAATTGTGATGCTTCCAGCTTTTCTTTTCTTTTCAACATGGCATTGGCTATCTGGGGCCTTTTCTGGTTCCACCGAATTTTAGGATTGTTTGTTCTAGTTCTGTGAAGAATGCTGGTGTTATTTTGATATGGATTGCATTGAATGTGTAGATTGCTTTGGGTAGTATCAACATTTTAACAATATTTGTTCTTTCAATCCATGAGCATGGAATGCTTTTCCTTTTTTTTTTTTTTTGTGTGTGTGTGTGTGTGTGTGTGTGTCGTCTTCAGTTTCTTTCATAGGCTTTCGATAGTTTTCAGCATACAGATCTTTTACCTTTTTGGTTAGGTTTATTCCTAGGTGTCTTATGGTTTTTGGTGCAATTGTGAATGGAATCAATTCCTTGATTTCTCTTTCTGCTGTTTCATTATTGGTGTATAGAAACGCAACCAATTTCTGTACATTGATTTTATGTCCTGCGACTTTGCTGAATTCATGGATCAGTTCTAGCAGCTTTTTGGTGGAGCGTTTCAGAATTTCCACATAGTGTCATGTCATCTGCAAAGAGTGAAAGTTTGACTTCTTTCTTGCCAATTTGAATGCCTTTTATTTATTTTTAAAATTTTTAATGTTTATTTATCTTTGAGAGAGAGGGAGAGACAGAGTGGAAGCAGAGGAGGGGCAGAGAGGGGGAAACACAGAATCTGAAGCAGGTTCCAGGCTCTGTGCCATTAGCACAGAGGCCTATATAGGGCTCGAACTCAAGAACTGCGAGATCCTCACCAGAGCTGAAGTCAGAGGCTCAACCCACTGAGCCACTCAAATGCCCCTTGAATGCCTTTTATCTTTTTGCTGTTGGATTACTGGGGATAGGACTTCAGTACTATAGTACTATAGTGGTGAGAGTAGATATCCTTGTGGTATTCCTGAATTAATGGGGAAAACTCAATTTTTCCCCACTGAGGATGATATTAGCTGTGGGTCTTCTGTATATGGTCTTTACAATCTTGAGGTATGTTCTTTCTAACCCTACTTTCTTGAGGGCTTTTATCAAGAAAGGATGCTGTATTTTGTCAAATATTTTCTGTGCATCTATTGAGAGGATCATATGGTTCCTATCTTTCCTTTTATTAATGTGATGCATTATATTGACTTATTTGTAGATATTGAACCAGCCCTGCAGCCCAGGAACAAATCCCACTTGATTATGATGAATAATTCTTTTAACATACTGTTGAATTCAGTTTGCTATATCTTGAGAATTTTTGCATCCATGTTCATCAGGGAAATTGATTTGTAATTCTCTTTTAGTGGGGTCTTTGTCTGGTTTTGGAATCAAGGTAATGGTGGCCTCATATAATGAGCTTTGAAGCTTTCTTTATGTTTCTTTCTTTCTTTTTTTTTGGAACAGCTTTAAAAGAATAGGTATTAACTCTTCTTTAAATATTTGGTAGAATTCCCATGGGAATCCATCTGGCCTGGAGCCTTGTCTGTTGGAACTTACCAATATTTTAAATACCTACATGTGAAAATGTGAGTATTGTTCTAAAAGATGCTATGCATAATTCTGTTGTCACCTTGAGGTGTTTGGTGCTCAATACATAAAGAAGAGATATTAAATATTTTCTTCATATAAAATCTCATTATCAGTGATTGAGTGACAAAAATCTCTCTCACTGGGGGAATGAGACCCCTGTAGTAATGGATTCTGAATTCTTTTTTTTTTTTTTAGTAGTAGCAAAGTGATAATTGGTCTATTAAGTCATTTGGCTCCAAAAAGAGGCTTGAGAATCCTAGTAGGCATCTATGAAAGGGAGGCAGAGTTGTACTTAAAATAAGGTAAGGGAAATTGCAATGAGATTAGCTGAGTTTGATGACTGCTAAAGATTAGTGGGAGAAAATATTTTGTTATTAAATATTTGCAGTCTACATATTTTGCTTATTGGACATTAGATAGTTAGGTTTATTGGATGCACTGAACTTGGCAGAGTACAATTAGGAAGCAGGTTTTTTTGTTTTGTTTTGTTCTTACTGTCTTTGTGGATATCTATTGTCAACTGTCAACTCTGGGTGACATCTTATATGAAACATATAGTTAGTTTTTAGTTCCTTTTAAAAATGTTAAATGTCCTGGCCCATCTATATCAAAATCTTGTTTTCTTCTCCAGTTCAGACCTTCTCCACCTTTTTTCCTCACTTAAGGGAAGTAAGGTCTGGTATGTTTTGATAAACTCCTGGTTTCACTTCCCTGCTCCACTGCCCATTGGTTCTAGTTTCTCTGGGTGGGCTGGGGGAAAAAAGAAAAATAAGAGAAAATGTGGCCAAGCCCATTACATTAGATGGCTCTGCTGCCATAACAAAATATCCCAGACTGAGTTGCTTAAACAACAGAAATTTATTTTCTTATGGTTCTGGAGGCGGGAAGTCCAAAGTCAAGGTAGTGGCTGATTCACTTCACTGCCTTGTAGAAGTCTGCCTTCTTGCTATGTCCTCACATGGTGGAGAGAGAGCTCTGGTGTCCCTTACTCTTCTCATAAGGGCAACAGCTCTATTGTCTTATCATCCCGTTTTTATATGTCTTATTTAAGTTTATCACTCTCTTACAGGCCTATCTCCAAAGACGGTAACATTGGGAGTTAGGGCTTCACTGTATGTTTTGGGACACAAGCATTCAGCCCACAATACCAATTTTACTTACCTGGTGTTTTATCTGGTGATTATAGTTCTACCTTGATTCTCTATGGCCCTTTTAAAAAGGTCTAGAAATGGGCTAGAAATAGTGGGTTCATGGGAGGACAAAAAGGCATTTTCACCTTATTTAGTTCCCTTAATATATTAGTGAGGGCAAAGGTTAAGGTGTTCTAACAAGAGACCAAACATATAATAGCTTAAATCATGCATTCTCAATAGCAGTGAAAATTGGTTCTTGGCAGAGAGGGAAATGAAAAACAGATTTAAGTTATTAAAATGGTTTGTGGCCTTCCTGAGCCCAATAAAATCTTGTTTCTTAGTGTTTAATCTCTCTTGTTAGGAAGAAATTAAATTAAATTAAAAATTTAGTTAAATACATTTATTTTTTCTTCTTAGAGGGACAATATTTTAAAAAAATGTTGAGCAACACTGGCTTAAATATAAATGAGATTTATTATTCTCTCACTTAACAGTCCATCTCTGTCTCATAAGGTCATTTAGGAACCGGAGTTCCTTCCATCTTACTGTTCCACCATCACCTAGTGTGTTACCCTGGTCTGTAGGGTCAAAAAGCTGTCATGAACATGTCGGTTTTTTGGAAAGAGGAAAACGGGGAATCCAGGGCAAAAATTTCATTTTGACGAGTGAGGCTGAAATTGTAGCCATTATTTCAACTAACACTGAATGATGGTAACTTAGTCACGTGGCTACTTTTAGCGGAAAGAGGCTGGGAAATAACATTTGTAGCTTGGCAGCCATATGTCCAGCAAAAGAGAGCAGAAATTCATGGGGACCACTAGCAGTATGTCCTATCAACCCAGAAAATGTATACTCTTTGGTTGACTGCTTATGACCTTCCTTCAGCTGCAGTGGTGCATCCCACATAACCCCTTTCTGTTGTGGTTATTCATCCTACAGACAGCTATCTTGGGCAATATTCTTTCCAAGACCATCCTAGCCTATAATGAAAGGTGGCTACCCAAACAATGGGAACCATGTAACCATGTTGCATTACATAGTAGAAGGGCATGTTGATCTCATAACTGTATTCTCTTCTTGCTTTTCATGCATGGGCTACTCCAGCAAGGCTGATGATTTCAGAGTTCCCTGGTAAAAGAAAGACCAGTTTAGGGGCACATATGTTGAGATCTAGAATTTCTTTAGTTGTCCAATTTGTTTGCCACAGAGGTAAGCTTGCAGATGAGGCCAAAGTTGTCTGATGGCAGTGAGATGCAAGACCCCCCCCCCCCCCGCAAACATCTCCAAGGACTTAGGGAATTTTTCATTTTAAGGTTACTTATTTGCTTGGAGGATAAAAAGCAACTCTATATTCACCTTTATGGGAATAGTCAGGGAAATGCTACACTGCTTTTGAGATTTTTGCTTTAAGGAGTTATTCCCTTTGATCAAGTTCAAGTGTCTCAGTTTCAAATGTCTCATAAAAAGAAGGGTGGGATTGGGGTGGGCTAATGTAGCTGATGCTGTGGTGCCCTGCAGCTCATCCCGCTGGTTCAGTTTTTATTTCAGCTTTGGCTGTGGTGGACGGTACTAAGCCCATGGATATTGTCTTAACCTAAGCATCTGCCATGGATCTTTCCACTTATCTCAGGACCTTCACTAAAGCAACAGAAACCCCCTTGATCCGATTGTAGATTCAGTCCCAAAATGCTATGAAGCTAGTGCTGCAAGCAACCCTCCATCAATGTGTAATCCAATGGATAAGTGCCCCAGACTTTCCTTTTGGGTGGACTATCCTGGAAGGTGTTCTATGTGTTCCTCAGATGTTCCTGCAGAATGAATCCCTTATTACCCATGGTGACAATCTCAGTAATGTACCATGAGTTGAATTTGCCACCTTTTCTGCTTCATTTCCTTGTCCTTTTACTCCTGCTTTCTTGTATGAATTATTAAATGAACGACCTCATTGCCAGTCCTTTGCTCAGATTTTCCTTTTGTAGGAACTCAAACAAAGCTATGGTTTTTTTATACTAGGTAAGTCTTACAGCTATATGGTCGGTAGCTCTCTCTTTAGAACATAGAGATACTTATACATTTTGGTGATTTTGGGGGACTTTAGGTGAAACTCTGAAGGGATGGAAATACAATAAAACCTTGGATTGTGAGTAATTTGTTCTGAAAGTGTTTTACAATATGAGCAAACATTTCTAATAAATTTAACTTGATAAATGAGCGGTGTCTTGCAATACGAGTAGTATCTGATGCTGAAGGTTACATGACCACAACTGAGCCAATGGTTCATTTCTTTCTCTTTCTCACTGTGGGATTGTGGGTGATCATCTCCATGTTCAGATGTTGTGTCTCAGGCTGCAGTGTTTGGCAGAAATCAGTGATTTTTCAGAATGTTAGGAAGTGTCCACAGCAGGCACTAGTGTATTTTCTGTCACTTCAAAGCACCTATAGACAGTCCTTTGCTTCTCCATACAAGAGTAAGCTTAGGAATGCTTTGCTTCATTCTAGGTTAGGCTGCCTGCAGATATAGGCCCTTGCCTCTGCTGCCTTATTTGCTAGTTACATTAAATACAGTATATGACAAGAGTTTATTAATACTGTACTGTAGTCAACCTCCATGTGAGCATATACAATGGCCCTCATGTAGAAAAAGGTTGAAAAGAAGGGCTGTCAGAAGGAGATGATTATGGTGGAAGAAGGAATCATCCAGAAGTACGAATAAGGTATGTGAGTGGCTGAAATTGCAAGATTTTATAAGAAGTTTACATCTACATTGACCATTTGCACAATATTAAAGAAGAAAGAAGGAATAAGGGGGATAGATGCAGCAAAAGAAGTCATGAGAATATCAAAGCAATGGCCACATGTTCTGGAAGATGTAGAAAAGTTGCATAAATGAGAAACAATCGGAAGGTGATACTGTGAGAGAACATCATCTGTGAGAATGCAAAGGCTTTGTACATCAACCTTGTAGGTAAACTTCTACGTACATCAACAGAAAATGAAGAAGACTTCAGGCAAACAGGGGATGATTTGATAACTTTAAGAGAAGTGGCATCCATGGTGTTATGAGGCATGGAGAGGCTGTGAGTTTGGATGCTAAGGTAGCTGAGGCATTCACTACTGAGTCCCAGAAACAAATGGTTTCCAACAAATGGCAGGGTTACCTGCCAGAGCAAGTTTTTAAATGTGATGAGATGGGGCTTCTTTGGAAAAAGATGCCAAAGAGGACCTACATTACAGAGGAAGAGAATGCAATGCCTGGTCACAAGCCCCTGAAAGACCATCTCCACCCTCTTGTTTTATGCTAATGCAAGTGGAGATTTCAAAACCAAGACCTTGTTTGTGTATCATTCTGAAAATCTAGGAGCATTCGAGAAATGCAAGGTGCAGAGAAGCCAGTTAAATATTATGTGGAGGTCTAACAGTAAGGCTTGGGGATCTCGTATCTTGTTTGTTGAGTGCATCAATGAGGTTTTCAGTCCTGCAGTGAAGAAATACTGCTTAGTAAAGAATCTGCCACTCAAGTCCTTGCTGGTTATGGGAGATGCTCCTGCTCATCCTCCAGGCTTTGAGGACGACTTTCTGGAGCAATTCAAGTTCATTAAAGTCAAGTTTCTTTCTCCTAACACCAACTCCAATTCTCCAGCCCATGGATCAGTTGGTCATTTTGAACTTTAAAAAGCTTTACATCAAAGCACTATTTTAGCAATGCTTCAAGGTGACAGAAGGACCAAACTTTACCTCCTGAGAGTTTTGGAAAAATCACTTCCAAGTTGTGAACTGCCTCATCATTAACAAAGCCTGGAATGTGGTCACCAAGAGAAACTTCAATTTTGTTTCGAGAAAACTGTGGCCTAATTATGTTCTTAGACATGACTTAGAGGGACTTACTCATGAAGAGAAGCTGCCAGTTGTTGATGAAATTGTGTCCTTGGGGAAGACCATGGGACTGGAGATGAATGAGGACAACATTCAAAAGCTGGTGGATGAACATGGCCAGGAGCTGACTACTGAAGAACTGGTGGATCTGCATCAAGAGCAACAGCAAGAGGTTTTGGAGGAGATCGAGTCTGCAGAGGAGAAGGAAAAAAAAAAAAGGTAGAGGACTCCCTCACTTCAAATGAGATTAGGGAAGTGTGGGAAATAGTGCAAAATTTTGTAGAAAAGCACCATCCGAATAAGGCTGTAGCAGTGTGAGCAATGAATCTGCTTGACAATGTAATATCACATTTCTGTGAAATCCTTAAAAGGAGGCAAAAGCAAGTGTCATTGGATAGATTTCTTATTAAAGTTGCACGAAAAGAAAAAGATTCCATTGAGCCAATAGATAGTCATGATTCCGTTAGTGGTAGTGAAAGTCCATCCTACACAATAACCCTCCTCTCTCACACCAGCCACGACAGTTTTAAAAGGTAAGTGCAGGTTAATTTATTTATTTTTCTTTATATTTTGTATTTTCTTTATTATTTTGTATAACGTTACAGTATTGTAGTCATTTTTTATGAATGTTTTTGGGTTGTGGGCCAAATCCTCTGAGTTTCCATTATTTCTTATGGGGAAATTCATTTTGATATCCAAGTGCTTTGGATTATAAGCATGTTTCTGGAATGAATTATGCTCACAAACCAAGGTTTTACTGTACTTTCACTTTTATCTTTTCATTCCTGGCAAATTTTATTGAATTCATTTAGCTTCATATTAAAAATTAGTACTTAGTGAAACAAATCTTGTTTTCCTTTTACAAAAGCCATTTTTGAGTGAATTATGTGCTAATGTCCTAAGATTGAGTTATATAAGGAAAACCTGGCTAATTGGCCAGTATGCAAAATTTCAGGCAGTCTTACTTATAGCCTAACTATAAGCATCAGGCATGGTACCTAGGACTAATTTGCTTATGCAGGGACTGGCTTGTCAGCTATGAGGTGATGGCAACATCACAATATCCTTATGTCTTAAATTTGGAGGCATTAATTTTGGACTTTTCCGGTTTTATGAGTTATATACTTTGTGTTGATTATAGAAATTATATAACAGAATTTTGTATCTCTATAATGAATATTGGAGGGGAAATTAAGAGGTTATTAAATGTGCTTTGGAGTTATGATAAGTATAATAAGTAATAAATATTCCTGGTGTTTTACCTAGTCAGTGTTTGGTCTCTTTTTTAGTGATCATTAGGAAAGCCGGTGGAAGAAAAGCATGGACATAGGACAAGTATTTGCTTTCTTTACATCTTTTTGTAGTTAAAAAATAATTGGCACTTGACATGAAATAGAATACAGAAAACAGTCTTCCTTTACTCATCTCAACTCTTTTGTGAAAGGTCAAGTTGTATCCTGAAATTTACTAAAAATGCTATTGTTATGTTGTAGCAATATTTCTTCAGAAGTTGGAATGATAGCTGGCTTTAATATAGAAAGTTTGATAAAACTGTTATAAATCACCAGTGGTTTAGGGGAAAGACTAGATTTTGATTATTTATGATTTCTACAGTTTCTCAGAGAATTGTCGAGGACTTTGAGTATTTCTGTCACTATCTCCAGTGGTTTGAATTTGTTGGATTTGAAGGAAATTTGTAAGAGCACTTCCAGATTACTCAGAAAGTTTATTTCCAACCCTCTCATAAGAAATAGGCCCATGGTTGACTAGGGAGTAAAGTAAACTTTCCTGGAACATTGTTAAAACAAGCTACTGGGTCTCTTGGCTCAGTTCTTCTCTACTATGCACAAAAAAACAACTTATAATTTTCACTATTGCACGATTAAAGTTTCTTCTTCTAATGCTGTTTATGACCCAGTTTTAACATTTTGAGATTTTCTTTTACTCTTTTTCTAGCATAAAGGATAGTGTCAATCCATCATTAATTTATACTGCTATTATAATGCAGCTGAAGTGTACTTGGGAATCCTTTTGGGGCCTCCAAAAGAAATCTAAAGCATGGATTTTCTGTTCACCAAAATGATTCTTGGAAAATAAGTATAGATAGATACACATTTTTGGAAAGAGAGAAAAGATTTTAAAGGACCATACTTTCTGCAGCAAAGAACTGTTACCTGATATTGTAAAAGCATCCCTTAACATCCTGTTGAGCTCTAGTAGACTGCTCACCTGACCATGGGACATTGAATAAATATGAAACTAGAGTTGTCCATCATTATTTGGATAATTTCCAATCCACTTACTATAACATTGGGCAATATAATAGGAACACATTGTTTAGTACAGATGCTACATTTAAGAATGAATGCAAGCAGGTTTTGAGGGCACATGAAATTGCATGACAAATGGCCCAGACCTCATATCACCTGTCTCTGTTTCACTAATGCTTCTTCTGCAGCTGCCATCTATGGGCTCATGTGTTTCCAATGGTCAACCAACAGAGATAGGAAAGATCAGGTCTAGTTCACAGATTTTTTTGGCTTAATATGTTTGTAGTAGTTAGAAATATACAGCCATCAATCTGTAATGCTGTGCAGGAGTGACTTTGGAAGTAGTGAGGAAAATCTTCCCAGGGAACTGAGATGCAAGTAATGCACTTGATTGTTCTCTTTGTATAAAAGGAGAGATGGCTAAAGTTATGAATATCATAACAAATGGTTTGCCTGCTTTGTCAGAGGTCTTGAATTAACTGAATTGAAAGATGAAAGAGTAGAGGCAGTAAGATGGCCCATGTGAATGGTTACAAAATACATAAATCTGTGTGTCTCACATTAATGTTCACTTGAAAACATCTATCACAGAGGAGGTACTCAACAATGAGACAGAAAATACAATAGGGTGACTCATTTTGTGAGTGTCATTCAGCCTCTCTTCTCAGCTATCCCAGTGCTCTGGCAGCGGTCCTATGAATGGAATGGTGGCAGTGATGGGGTCCATGAATGTATGCGACAGTATATAACCTATGCCACTAGCGAGGGTCCAGTCTGCCTGCAGCGGAGATTGGCACTGAGTTCTCCATCTGTACCTTCCTTGAGGTTGACCAATTAGCCACTGAAGAAGTTAGCATTTTGTTTTCACTGGAATTTATCTTCCTTACCTGAACTGTGTCTGTAAGCAGTGTCATCCAAGGACTTACAGAATGCTGAATTTATTGGTCTGCGATCCAATATAATACTGCTTCAGACCTCTTTTGTACTGAAAGAGGTACAACAATGGGTACATAATCATAAGATGCATTGAAGCAACCATATACAGCATCAGTTAGAGTAGCTGGCCTAATAAAATAATGGAATGGCTTATCAAAGCCTTAAGTAGAGTGCCAGGTCAAAAACAATTCCATATAGTGTTGGAAATGCAATCTTCCATTCTATTTTATCTCTGATATATGGTGCCCTGTCCAGGATCCAAGGGGCTGAAGTAGGTTTTGACTGTTTAACCATTACTTACAGTGACAAACTTTCTGAATTTACCTTTTGGTTCCCTACAATCTTAAATTCTACTGGATTAGAAATCCTGGTTACTAGTGGGTGTTGCAATTTCATTGGACCTGAAGTATAATTACCATTTGTTCACTTTAGGGTAGTGATAAGGGTACTGCTGAATCATAATTTACAATTATCAGCTGGCTTTTTCACAGATAAAGACAAAAGGTGGTCCTGATTAGCATGAGGATTTAGGGTTGGCTTCAACAGTGGGAACAAAAAAAGAATTTCTTTAGCAACTAGATGATTCACTGTAGTGGTTTTTTGTTGTTTTGTGATGGTTGGTTTTTTTTGTTTGTTTGTTTTTTGCCTCCATACACAGTGATAATTGAATATGGTCAGTTGCAGCTAGTATAGTTAAGTGTAAAGTAATCGTGGGCTTCACCTTCTTGAAGACACAGTGCTGGATGAAGTGCTGCCTGGGTTTGAGGACATTAGCAATGGGTGGTGTGGAGCTGGCTCCATGCTGAAGCATTAGGGATTGTTCCACAAAGCCTTCTTGCAGAATCTTTTGTGGAGATTGTTGTCATACCAACTTTAAGACTCAGATAAACTCAACTTCATGTAGGACCCAAGCATATATAAGAAGTACAAGGGGCACACTGTGTTGACCATTCTTAAAGTGCTGATTTTATATCCATTCTGCCCAAGTGTTTGTTCCTATCATCACTGAGGCAATTAGCTGCATGCAGGTATAGTCTGACAGCTCCTCACCTCAATTATGCCACATATCTTTTATTTACCACCTTGAGACACTTCCCTGGTGCTGCTATTTGGAATTCCTGCAGAAGTCTAGTCAACCCATGCTGGGTCATAAATGAACTTGGAGTATGAAGGACTTGACATTGCTTAGGAGAAGCTGACCAATAACTCAGAAATCCAGTAGGACTGGATCACAGTAGCACATTGTGGTAATCGACTCAATGATACATATTTAAGATTGGTTATTCTTCTCTTCCTGTTTCAATTTTTCCAGTGGCCTTGTTCCTGTCCCCTGGGATCGTTTCCCAATATAAACTATATATGCACATAAGTCCTGATCTCTGAAGGTCAGATATGGCTTTTCTGTTTTCACCTTTTTTCCCTTTAAAATCACTGTGGTCAAGGCAGGTCTTTCTAAAATACAAAAGGAATCTTGTTAAAGCATTATCTGCCACTTTTTATTGAACTCCAGTACCAAAACATCTCTTAGTGGCAAACATGACCGTTGGTGCAATACTTGGAGAGTTATTTTTAGAGCATAAATGAGTAAGACCTTCAAACATCAAAGAAGGTAGCAGGAGTGTTGACAAGACAGAATCTAGTGCTCTGTCTGTCTGCCTTTGAGGGCAAGGGAAGGTTTCCCTCACTAATTTTGGGAAGAGGAGAAGAAGCTATGAAAGGAAGTATAGATATGAGGAAGATAATATTTTTCTTTGATTCAAAGAATACTTGTCATTATGTACATTAACTGTTTCAGAGAATCCCAATCAGTTTCATTCAGTTGACTCATTCATGTACTCAGCAAACTTACATTGAGGAGAGAACTCCCTCAGTGATGTCCTATATTTAGGCAGGTTTTCTCATGTCTTATGGAAGTTGGATTAGTTAATATCAGCTCCTTCTGACTGGGGCTTATTAAGGAATGTGCATCAGTATTGGCAGGCAGATAGAAGACGGAGACAAGAAAATACAGTCAGAAAAGTTCTCTTTGGGTACTTCTAAAATATTAATATATGCCTTCCACTATTTGCGAAACACTGCTTTGACATACAAATCGGCAACCGAGGTACCTGAGTTTAATTACTCATCTCTGATCCTTATTAGTTATGTGAGCTTGGGCAAGTTCCTTAGTCTCTCTAAACCTTATTTTTGTTTGTAAAATGGGAATGGAGAAGTCTCTACTTTATAGCATTGTTTGAAGATGAAATAAGATTATGTGATAAAAACTGATCCCAGCTTCCAGTTCATGAGAAGTACTCAGTAAATGATGCTGTCCTTGTCTTATTCATTCATATATTCCCTTCCCTCTAATTCATTGTTCTAAACAACTGGTTAAATAAGTGTCTTTACTATCCAGGGAATTAAGCAGTTTCTTCATAATGAGTAGAATTTATAATTCTTGAGCTTTCTAGACACAAATCTTTAAAGGACTTGGGAATATTGGGCCTATGTTAACCATATACTTTTCAATCTGCTCAGGGAGAAGCCTTAATAGACACTGAAAATATATAGTAATAAAGGTACAAGGAAAGTGGTAAGAAGCCACAATACTTAAAGACTAAATACTTAGAGTGTGCATAAATGTGAAAATGTCTATCAATAGAAAGTGGAAAAGGCAGGGAAAGCATAGAGGTATCCTATTCTTACATATGCATGTGATGAGGAGAGGGGTCTGAAATTCTTTCCCTTTCCTTCTCTTTTGCCCTTTTCAAGTGTCAATATCATAAGCAGGAGTAAGGATGAATCCCTGGAAGAAGTGAGAGGTTACAGAAATTGGGAGGCATAGGATGAGGACATGGTGGCACATTGTAAAAAATTTTGGTTAAGAATCTCCTTTCTTATGCTCACATTGATTTTGAGGGCTCTTTTTCCTTTTAAGAGATATTTCTAATAGCACAGGGCTATGAATAAAAGTTAGGGCTCAGAGGGGGAGAAAGGTGCTGGATGCTTAGAACCTGCTTTAGGACTTAAGTTCATGTAGGGAGACTAGTACAATTAACCAGATTAGAAGAAGACGCAGGGTGGCAAATTCAGACTGGGAATTGAGTTATGTATACGGTAGGAGCCTGTTCTGGATTGTAGTCTTCCAAGAAGCATAACAATTACTGATGGTGGGGGACAGCATGAGGAATCTCAGTTCATACAACTGATTCAAAAGGGACAAAAGCTTATGTTAACTAAAAGCTTTATATTGTCACTATACCCAAAAGCAAGATAAATGGGTTGAAAAATAAAGGGATATATGACCAGCTGTATTCTTTTTTCTTGTAGAGAGGGGTTGCCTAATCAGCCAAATCTTTGGGATACAGGTGTGAGATAGGTTATTACCCAGGACATTTTTGTGCACTGACACAATTAGTTTTCCTGTACTCTGACTTTGGGGAATGGCTGATGCATGTGGGGATGTTGGAGTTAGTAATTCTTTGTTTTTTCCCCTCAGCTTAGAGCTACTAACTGGGCAGGAGGCTTTCTTTAGGCCAATGACAGGAAAACTTCAGCTTTTTCTAGTATCAATTGTATTTGATAAGCTTCTTGCAACACTTTTAATTTTGTTTGCTGATGAAATGAGGAATAGGGAAGTCAGAAAAGTAAGGAAGAGTTTAGTCATTTGAGAATGGACAGACTTTCTCAGAACACACACTATTACTGGACAGAAGTACAAGTTGGGAAGAAGGATGAAATTTGTTCTTTATGAAAGGGTTTTAAAAGATGTATGACTAGTCATGATTTGAAGCCTGTGATTGTGAATATGATTTCAATGGTTTGGACAGGAAGTAAGTCTAAAAGCAGGTACAGCCTTTGATATGTTGAGAGAGAAAATTGTTGGGTCTATTTCAGATTCAGTAGCTGAACAATGATAAACTAAAAAGCTTTAAAAAGCCTTTTTTCTGGGAGACTGAAACAATGGTTTATTGATTATCTACAGATTTCTTGAGGTATTCATTTTAATTCAAGGTATCTCTGAATTCCTGGCCCATCACTTCGAGATTTGATATGGAGCTGATTAAAATATTCATAGACTACATCTTAATTTTGGGCTTAACATTCCAAGAATTATTATTATTATTTATTTTTCTGGTTCAAATGTGTAATCTTAGAACTGGAAAGAACACTTTGGATCATTTAATTTAAATATCTCCTTTTCAAAGTTGTAGAGACATGGTAATCTACTTAGTAAAATACCAATTGTTTACATAATCTTGAAAAATTTGAAATACATTTGATAAAAGTAGCGGGGTTTTTTTTTTTGAAAACTGTTAAAATAAAAAACCTTTCTAAAGAAATGCCACTTGGTTTGTGTCTCTGCTATTTTGCTAGCATTATGTGATTGTGTCAGCAAAGGTAAACTTTGAGGCAAATTAACCAGTGTCAATTTTCATGTGGATGCCTGTGGTAGACTACTAACTAGTCTTCATACTTCATTTTTTGCCTCTCTAGAATCCATTTCTTACACAGAAGCCAGAATATTCCTCAAAAAGCAAAAAAGTCTTCCTTGCCTTTAGAATATAATCCACACTCCTTACAGAGTCCTACAAATCCATGTACAAATCTATTATAAGCTAAATTATGTTTGCTTCCCACGCCCTAGTATATGCGTTGAAGTCACAACCCTGTACCTCAGAATGTGACTATATTTGGTGACAGGGCCTTTAAAGAGGTAATTTAGTTAACATGGCATAATTAGAGTGGGCCCTAGTTCAATATGGCTGGTGTCTCTATAAGAAGAGTTTAGGACAGAGAAATATGCAGAGGGAAGACCATGTGAAGATGCAGCGAGAAGACAGCCTCTACAAGCCAAAGAGAGAGGCCTCAAAAGAAACAATCCTGCTATACCTTGATCTCAGACTTCCAGTCTCCAGAACTATGAGAACATAAATTGTTGTTATTGAAGCCACTCAGTCTGAGGTACTTCATTATGGCAGCCCTAGCAAATGAATTCACATACCTACACCTCTAACTTCTCTTTATAATTCTCCGCTTCTTTTTTAAATAATTTTTTTAACATTTATTTATTTGTGAGAAGAGGAGGGACAGAGAGGGAGTCACAGAATTTGAAGCAGGCTCCAGGCTCTGAGCTGTCAGCACAGGGCCAGACATGGGGCTCGAACCCACAAACCGCGAGATCATAACCTGAGTTAAAGTTGGTCACTTAACCAACTGAGCCACCCAGGAGCCCCTATGTTTTCTCCATTCAGCACAGTGAAGTTAATTCAGATAAAAAGTCATCACATTGGTTGTCCTCTCTGCCTAGAGTCATTAGCACCATCATCTTTCATCAGCACGGTTCTTCTCGTTTGTAAACAAATGTAGTCTCAGCTGAGAAGTCTTCTTCTATCTCCCTAACGTAGCTCCTAGACCAACCTTGGTCACTCTCACATCAACTTTTCTGTTAGTCTTTGTATTGGGAATTATGTTGGTTATTAATTTGTTTGTTTTGTGGTCCATTTCTTTCTTCTGTCTATCCCAAGCTAGAATGTTAGCTCTAAGAAAGCAAAATTTTGACTCTTTTTCTAGGCTTATACCCAGTACTAGAATAATGCCCTTACTATAGTAAGCCCTCAACTAAATATTTATTGAATGAATACACCAATAAAAGAGTAATGAGTTAGTTAAAAATAGTATTTGGATTTAGCTATTTCAGGAAAGAAGTCACAGATAAGGTGGCAGTTGAAATAAGTAAGCAGTATTGGTTGGATTTTCATTGAAAGGCTGAAAAAGTGATTAGGGAAATGTATAGTGGTTAGAAAATTTGGAATAAGTTCAGGGAACATAAAATTATGATTTGTGTATTAACATAAAATTATTAAACCTAGATGGTATGGAGACATGAAAGCTAAAGGTAGGTCTATAGGACAAGGGTTATACCAAAGAGTTTGCTTTACTCTGGGGATGAGGTAGGCCATTAAAGAATTTTGACAAGTAATGTCACCCAATGAATATAGTGCTTTTAAATGTTTTAAACTGATTGCAATATGTAAGATGAATTGGATAAGGAAAATATAATAGTGGTAAACTATTGGGAAGCAAATTACAATTGTTCAGGTATTAGAAAGGAGGAAATGATTTATTCTGGTTAAAACAGAAATGATCAATGGAGGATAAATATATGAATGGTTGGAGAGGCCGAAATGCTAATGCTTAAATTGACTAAATGAGATTTTGGAAGCAAAGTAGATTAGATGCCTTATATAAGTTTTTGAAGTATATATTTCTAAATTATTAAAAAAAATTTTTTAAAACATGTTTTTAAAAACATGTTTTAAAAATGTTTATTTTTGAGAGAGAGAGACAGAGCGCAAGTGGGGGGAGGGGAGAGAGAGGGAGACAGAATCTGAAGCAAGCTCTATCCAGGCTCTGAGCTGTCAGCACAGAGCCCAACACGGGGCTGGATCCCGTGATCCAGGAGATCATGACCTGAGCTGAAGGTGGCCACTTAACTGACTGAGCCACCCAGGCACCCTGTACTTCTGAATTATTATTATAATAGCAACATCAATAAGGAAGGAAAGCCAGAGGACATTACTGGGGGGATGGGGGGAGGAGGAGATACTGAATGTTAAATGTTAGTTGGACATTTGGTTAGAAATATTCAAAATCTGGTTTGAAATATGTATCTTGGGGCATAGTTATCTGTGGAATTGTTATTAGGAGAAAGGTTAGAAGTAGTAATATAGATTTTTGTGACAGCTGTATAAAACTGGTATTTAAAGCCATGGAAGAAAAAATGTGAATAAAATTTCCAAGGGGAGTGTAGTGTAGGGAGTAAATAGAACAAGTACAAAAACTGGGCTTGAAGGGCTTCCCAGGCTTAGAATATTAGAGGAAGAAGGAAAATGATAGAAGTTGGGTAAAAGATGAATCAGGAAAATTTATCTGTCTCTACATGGATAGAGATAGATAAATATAGATATCTATCTATATATTTTTAAGTTGATTTTTTTTGAGAGTGAGAGAGAGAGGGAGAGGGAGAGACTGAGCATGGGTGGGGGAGGGGTGGACAGAGAATCCCAGGCAGGCTCTGCTCTGTCTGCATGGAACCCGATGTGGGGCTTAAATCCATGAACGATGAGATCATGACCTGAGCCAAAATGAAGAGCTGGGTGCTCATCCAGCTGAGCCACCTGGGCACCCCTGAATCAGTAAAGTTTATGATCAGCTATGTCCTACACAGCACCAACTATATAATATAGTCGGGAAAAAAGGAGAATACAATGGGTGATGGGGAAATTTTAAGAAAATCATAAGAACATGTTCTGTAACTTATTTATTTATACATTGCTAATTTATCTTTGGCCACCATAATTTTGATGGTAATAGTAATATCCTGTGGCAGATCATATTTTTCAAAGACAGCAGGAGTAAGAGCTCTCATCTCTCAGGTTCTCTTCCAGAACCTTGTCTTTCACCCACCAAAAGGAGGTCTGAATATTGAAGGGCCTCATATTCAAAGCTCCTATTGAATATGGTTTCGCTGGTGACTGGCTTCTATCAATACAAAGTGACAGAATTGTCCTTGAATGGCTTTTGAGGCTAAATCATAAAAGATGAGGCAGCTTCCACCTTTCTTCCTGGAATATTCACTCTTGAAGTCTTCAGCTGCCATCTAACCAATCTGTCTGCCCTGAGGCTGCCATATTATAAAGAAAACTACGCTAGTCCACATGGTGGGGACATATGGAGAAGGCCAGAGACTACATGAACAACGAAGTGCCTGGCTAGTCTCCAGCTTCCCCGACCCCTAACCTCTGGTTTCCAGCTCCAGCTGTATTCTGATTGTACCTGCATAATGGATCCAAAGCCAGAAGCATCCAGTCTAGTCATTTCCAAATTTCTAATGCATAACAACCATAAAAGATAATAATGTGATTTTTGTTGTTTTAAGCCAATAAATTTTGGGGTGATTTTTAAAAATCTATTTTAAAGTTTATTTATTTTGAGAGAGAGAGAAAACAAGCTGGGGAGGGGAAGAGAGACAGGGAGACAGAGTATCCAGAGTGTGCTCTGTGCTGACAGAAGAGAGCCTCATGCAGGGCTTGAATTCATGAACCATGGGATCATGATGGAGTCAAAGTCCAACGCTCAACTGACTGAGCCATCCAGGTGCCCTGGGGTGATTTATTTATTTATTTATTTTTACCATTCAGAAATCTTTATTTTAAATACCATTATGCTATCAATTCATAAGAAGTAGGCTCCAGCAGATCAAGTTCCTTTTCACTGGTTCTCATAAAGTGCTTTTCTGGGTGGAACCAGTTGACTCTTTAGTTGAACCCTGGTATCTTTCTCTTTGGCTTCCTTCTTTTTTTCATCATTTTCCTTCACACATTTCAGGCAATTATCTCAGCTATAGTGTGTGATATTTTCAATATGTAATTAGTTCTCTTGGTGTAATATTTTCAGGATATACGTTAATTCTCTTGGCAAGCATCTTGCCCTTAACCTGTTCATTTACAATGCCAACAGCGTACTGGGGAACATGGTGCGCTCTTCCATTATGCTATGGTAACAGTTGTGAGACATTCCTTTTTGAACAGTGTCCTTTCCCTTGATGTCTGTGGTATCACCTTTCTTATAGAATCACATATATGTTGCTAAAGGAACAGATTCATGTACTTGGAAAGGCTTAGAGAATATATAGCAAAACACATCTTCTCTTTCTGTTTTGTTTGTTATTTAGACAAATTACTGGAAGATGGAGGTTCTGGCCAAAAGGTTGGGGTGATTTGTTTTTTTCAACAGTACTAATAAAATCACAATAAAAGGAAGAATGCACATATTTTTGGCCTTATGTCCTCTGTTCGGTGAGAAATCCCGCACCCTCAATGTCTTCCCCTGAATTCTGAGAGCTCTTCTATAAATTATATCATATGGTTTCCCAAGCAGTCCTATCACTGGCCCTAGTTAACTTTGATTTTCTTCCTCTCTTGTTCTGACTCTGTAGAGCTGGTTGAGGTTGAGGTAGTTGATAGGTTCATCTAAGAGGTGGTCATGTATGCCCATGTTATCCCACCTTCTCCATTCTAAATGTAGGATATCTGGGGTAGAGTCCAATCTATTAGTTTTCATGCTCCAACAATGCCCTGTACGCAAACTGGACTATAATCTTCTTTTAGAGGCTTCAAGAAATGCAGGCACATATCTTTGGTGTCTTACAGATGTTTTGGATGTCAACTTCTACTCTTTTATTATGGTTTCCTCTTTCTAAGGGGTAGATAGAAATCCACAGAAACTGAACAGGGGGACAGTCTGACTGATAATTACAATTGCCCCTCCCTTATGATATCAATTTGTCATTCTCAAAAAAACTTGCTAAGTTTTATTTTCTTTATGTAGAATGTGAGGACCATAACAATATTTGTCTCATGGGATTGAGGATTAAATGTGGTAATGTTATCAAGTTCCTAATACTCTGGAACAGACACAATTGCTATCAGCATCTCTTACTGTGTTGTTGAACTTTAAGCCCAGATTAAATTCTTAAAAAAACTGTTTGCTATAAATCTATATCTGAGTATACTCTTTCCTAAAATGTACAGATACACAGACATATGAGTATCCATCTGTATTTCTCTATATTTTGAGTCCTGCTGCCTGATCACATTGGTGATTTAAAAACTTACCTCAAAGTCCTTTATCTCAAAACTGTTTATTGCCTTATTGGAAACTAATAAGGAGTAGCAAGTGGACAAAAGGCTAGCCTGTGTTCCTACAAGAACTGATTATAACTAGGTAAAGCAGAAGGTAAAATTATAATTTGTAAACTATTTTATTATGCTGTACCAAATATTTACCATAGCCATAAACTTTAGTGGACTTGCGAGATTCAGTAATGAATGCACGACTATCGAGGAGATAGTCATTATAATGCAGGAAAATGCCAGGATTTCATTAGATCCTAAGGGAAATATCACCAGGTTAGATTTGCAGGAATCAATAGAACTTGCTCTTCATCTTATATGAACAAGTGATGCTGGAATAAGTCAGATTTATAACATCATAAATAGTGGCACTGGACTTTGGCTTTTTTTTTTTTTTTCCCTCCTGGAGTTAAACTTCCCTGGTTAGAATTTATGACAAAGGGGAAAAAAAACTCAGTGAAGGGGAATCAACTGAGGCCAACTGCTGTGCAAAGGAAATCAAGAGTTCATATATTTAGACTTGCCATCCTCACATATTTTAATAAATATTAGAGGAGTGATATTAGCAAGTGTTTACAATGACAATTCATTTTCATGGTTTTGGCTCATTGGCTGAGGCAACGAAATTAATAGCTTTATTTTATTTTATAGCACAAGCTAGCACTTTGTATGTGATGTCTAAGCTGCTTAGGTGATTGATGTATTCATTGCATCTTACGGCTTACGATAATAAGTGCATATATCATACCACAAGAACTGAAACAGATATGTCCTCTAATGCACTCATCTCTATTCTCATTATGATTTTTTTATCCATATAAACTGCACATGATGTACATACTTGACTACTTGCTGCAATCTTACATATTTCAAATTCTAAATATCGCTGTTTTGGAAGTCTACTGGGATGGGCTTTCGACTTCACAGTCTCTGAAATTGATCTGGTAGGAATAGTGTAATATTTCAAGTCACCTCATTGCAAAAAGCATTAGAAGCATACTGGAAAGCCTTTTGTGTTGAGGCTAGACTAGTTCTAGTCTAGAGAAGAATAGTAATGGTCTTGGCATGTTTCAGAACTCTGGTGACTGAACATTTTTTGTACATGTAAATGGCATTCTCTACTAAGTTTAAAGCTAAGATATATCTCAGAGATGATGTTGAAGTATCTGATATTTGTTTTCTTATAAGTCTCTAAAACTCTTTTATTTTCCTGAACTCTTAGGTGATAAGCCTGAAAAAAGGGAAAAGCAGGCTCCAAGGGTGGGTGGCCTGGGTCTGTTTCCATAGGAGGGCAGTACTGTACAGAAAAGCAAACAGAACTTGGAAGTATTTCCTGTACTCCGGCCTTGTAACTAAACCATTTCCTGCAAGGGGAGTGGATGGTATTTCAAATCACACTAATAAATCTATGGATTAATAACATGCAAGTCAGAGCAGCAAGCACTGTAATCACCGTTGTTGATCCATTTGTCTCTCTTTGCACCGTGTATTGATTTTTGCCGAGAATGTAACGAAGAAAGAACTTTATAAAATTCTCTTCTCCTTAAATTCTGCTTGTTAATATATTCCCGTTGCCACTCATCTATTAGTAATTTCTTGACAGGTAACTATTGCTGCTATAATTTAAAATAGCCTTGGAAAGCAGTTACGGTGTTTCTGGTGCAACTTCTTATTACAGATAATTGCCTGAATAATAAATTGCAAGTACTAGCTGGTTCTAGCTGAGATCAAAAGTGACCATTAACTCACCTACCTGGAAATTGAGGATTTCCAGGACTCGTATGGCAATCTCCTTTCTTTCTTACTTCTTAAAAGGCCTAGCTTCCTTCTGTCAGGTTTGTAGGTATCAGCTTGCACACCTTTAATACTTACCTTACCTTGTGGGATCTTTATAGCAGATGAAGAAGCATCTTTACTAATTCAGAAGTATGGGAGTAGAGGGAATTGTTTGTGCATTCTGATTAAAAAATAAACTAAGCAGACAATCATGTTGCATCTCGAGTGCTTAAGAGACGGACAGCTTCTCACTAAAATGGATTTTAGAATAATTTCATATGCTGACATGGAATCCATTGAATTGCAACTCTGATTACTTTCACTTAGACAATCCAACACTTCTCCACTCTTAGAAAAGGAAGTAGATTGCAAGTTACTGTTCTCAGCAACTGATGATTGATTATTTTTGCTCATCCTGCTTCACTTTTTTTCTTCTTTCCTTTACAAAAGCAAGGCTAGAATTTGCAGAGTGTTGAGGTGGAGAAAGACTGAGTGTTCAGAGTTCTATTCCTTGATGCTCCCCCAGGGGTGAGGGGAGGACCTGAGAAACAGGGCAGGGTGGAAAATGGTCACAGACGGAGATGGAAGGACAGTAACATTTGACCGAAACCAAGACTTCAGAAAGAGTTAATATACTGAAATCAGGCAAGTGGGGATAAAGGAAATTGATATTAAAATATGAACTGTCTTTATAAGGCGCCTTTGTCTCTTGTAAATTTTTTGTCTTGCTGATTATATAAATGTCTCTTCTGGTTCTGTTGAATATGCTAATAGGTTTTGTTGTTGCCAAGCATGAGTTTGGATCTGAGTTTGGGAGTAGGGGCTGGGGCTGGTGGATGAATCTGATTGTACACAGGAAGAAGAACATTAATTCCAGGGGGAATCTGATCGAGTGGAGGTGAGTGGAGACAGGAAAGGCAGCAAGACCACAAAGCAGAACCTGGGAGAAGCCTTAATACATGGAAAATCTCCAGTGGGAGGGTTTCGGAGTGTTCATTCAGGAGGGAGGGCTAATCATTTTTTACGTCTCTCTGCTGTTCATTCTTTCTATCCCTTCATTGAAGTCCATTGTGCATACAGCTAGGGTGTGTATGTGTGCATGGGGGAGGGTATTTCATCCTGGAGGTGGTGTAGTGAATGAGTTCAGACTCAGGACAAGAAGATTCATGAATACAATGAACTGAGCAGACTTCTGTCATCTCTCATCTCATCTCCAAAGGCCCATTTATTTTTCCAAAAAGTCATTTTGTTTTTCTATAAGTGCCTTTCTCCCTTACTCTCCCCCTATTAAGATGGCATCTAAGCCCCAAATTCTAACCACCATTTTGGGTTACATTTTTCTGTGGACTCCTTGTATATATGATTCAATTTATCTTTTCTTTTACAAATCTGTCTTTTGTCAATACAATTCCCAAGCCCTTCTTCCATCACTGAATCTGAGAGTAGACTTTTTCTTCTAGATGGGGCCTTGACAAAGTAAGCGACCTCAAACGGTGTGAGTGGGTGGAGAGATACATTTGGGCAAATCGCTGCCAGATATACCCACTGCTGTATGGAATTGCAATTCAGGTCATGTATGCCAAGGAAAATAATGCCCCTTTCTTTCAGACAAATCATTTCATTGTGGGTGATGGCACATGAAATTCTTCGCATCTTTCCCAATGTAGGTAACTTAGATACGATTCTGATCTGTTAAAGATTTTACTGTTCTTAAAAAAAAATCACCTCATAGAATTTCCATTCAAAATATTTGTACTAAGTTTTTATTGAATAGATATCTTTTGTTTCTTCCAACTGCCTTCAGCTGAATATATCCGGCATCTTACTGTACACTTCCAAAAGAGGAATATAAATGTAACTAAATGTATATGTACTTGTTGATATCTTACATATGTGATTTCTTAAATTATTTTCATGTGTTCTATCTCTTCTAATTAACATACAATCATTTATAAAGCGACTATTACATGCCTGACACCATTCTAGTTGCAATGCTACCACAGAATCACTGTGCCCAAGGGACGTGTAAGAGGTTTTAAGAGGTGGACTACGTTTACAGTTGAATGCTTTTCTTTTATCTTTCTGTGACATCTAGTGTCGGCTAGCAATAAGGGGTGCTTAGCTATTATTGAATGACCAGATGATCATCAATATTTTTGTCCTGTTTTGGAACCCATTCCTTTCTTATCTCCAATTGATTTTTCATCCATTCTCTTTGCCTGAAAACCTCTTGAACTGATAAAGAAAATGTTGGATGCCTTAATACGCCATGTATCTAATATTTTATAAGATATTCAATTTTCCATATTTCTCTTATTACCACTATCTTCTTATAAAGTGGCACATCCCTTATTGAAATGTCATTGTTTTTTTGTGTGTTTCTGAACTGCTTATTAGCCTAGACCCATAGTTCCTAAACTGTGGCACTCATAGGAGTAAATTCATAGGAGCACTTAAGGGAATTTTAAATTTTTGAGGAAAACACATGGCACTGTGTGAACTACTAGCTCAAGATGTGTCACAATTTTAATAATAGATCATTACATTTCTTTAGATGATGTAATGTCTTTGTGAAGCTGAGTTTTCTGCAACTGTGGTGATAAGAACAGATGCCACATGAATATCAGTGTGGGACAGGAAATGAAGGTGGTGGTGTTCAAGGTTTGAATCCAAGGCTTGAGAAGTTATTTGAAGATGTTAAGTTTGAGAAGGTTTGAGAAGTAGTGCAGGACCCAACAGGCTTGTACACCCTGTAGGTAAGTAATTGTGCTTCTTTAAAAATGAAATAGATATTATTTTCTTTTAATTTATACATATTGATTTTTAAAACTAAGAATCTAATATAGAAGAATTTTTTAAATGTTTTTTATTTCTTTCTGAGAGAGAGAGAGACAGCGTGAGCAGGGGAGAGTCAGAGTTAGAGGGAGATACAGAATCTGAAGCAGGCTCCAGGCTCTAAGCTAGCTGTCAGCACAGAGCCTGATGCAGGGCTCGAACCCAGGAACCATGAGATAATGACCTGAGCCAAAGTTGGACGCTTAACCGACTGAGGCACCCAGGTGCCCCTATGAATCTATTGTAGAGGTGAATGTTTTTTAGGTTATTTGGACCCAATTACTTAATGAAGGGACCAGTTCTGTTAATTTTGGCTTAGGATCACTATGAAAAAAATTGTCTAGACACGAAGGCTGCCAGGAAGCCCTGAACAGACTAGTTTAGGAACCTCTGACCTTGATTTCCGACTTTGCATCTTACGTGCCTAGGATAGATCTGACTCATGGTAAGTGCGTATATGCATTACTGAAGAAAATGCACTGCACTTATTTTGGAGGAAAAATGAGTATTTCTTTGAAAATATTCATGTCTTTTTAATTATTTTTTTATGTTTGTAAAACTTCTCCTAACATAAATAACTTTATTTATTAATTTTTTACATGAATACATATATGAAGATTCACAGTTTTAAACACAAGACCCCTGATTTGCAATGATTATAGTTTCATATAGGAGTAGAAAATAAAGGTTTTTATAATAAGGTCTTAGAAGTGCACAATTAAATTGACAATATTTTTATTATTGTTGTTTTCTTTTTTATTTTGAGGGAGAGAAAGAAACAGAGAGAGAGAGAGAGAGAGAGAGAGCACAAGAGGGGGAGAAGGGCAGAGGGAGAGAGAGACAATCTTAAGCAGGCTCCATGCTTAGTGGCTTAGCGATAATGACCTGAGCTGATATCAAGAGTAGGATACTCAGCTGACTGAGCCACTCAGGTGTTCTTTAAGTTGACAATATTAATTATTGTCTTAAAATTTAGAAAACATAAGTTCTCAGTTAATTGATTTGTGAAAGTTTTATATATTACCAGATAGATCAGGGAAAAATTGAATACTGAATACAATTTTGCTATTGCTAACATCTCTGTTAGAACAAAAATGTCAATTTTTGGTATGTTTATTTTTATAATTTTCTTTCCTTGAGTTATAGTGGTACCTATTAAATTTTTTCTTTCATTTAATAAACTAGCAACTTTTAGTATATCTACCTTCTGAAAATTGATACCATTTTACTTATTATTTGAGCAAATTGAATTAATTCATTTAGCCATTCAACAAATATTTATTGACTACCTGCCATTTGGAAAGTCTGTTTGGTTTATAGTGAAGGTCATGGAAGAAAATTGCTTATTTGGGAACACTTTTCTTCCAAGATTCTCTAAGAATTGGTTTTAACTAAAATGAAGACATTTAAGCACTAATAGGGACTGCTGGAGAAACTCCCTGAAGAGTTTTAATTATGAGATTCTGAATTATTGTTAGTGAAAGTATAGTCCTTTCAGAGGGAACTACCAAAATTCCTTCTAGTTCTATGACTTTATATTCAATCCCCTGGAATAATAGTTTCCTTGTCTGGACTTTTCTATTCAATTGATGCTTTTTCTATTTTTTTAAGTTTTTTTCCTCTCTTATTGTCGTCGTCAGTGATTTGCTAACCCAAAACAAAGGACTAAATGTGAATTTTAGGAAGTCTTGGGGCTAGTTTTAAGCAGATGGAAACATCTCTATGATAGCCATATGGACCTGTCTTCTTTTATATACGATTTTGCAGAAATTATTTTCTCTCCTGTGTCTTAACCGTATTTTTTAATACTTTATTTTTTTCTGTTTTGCAATCACTTTCAGTAATAAGTTTTTGTTACATATGTTATTGTTTGAATACCAGCTGATAGCTTTGGTAATGAAAAACAGAAATAATAGCTCAGTGTTCAGCTTATGTTTCTATGTGCAGGAAAGTGATTTGCTCACTTATGGTTGGTTTGCCTAAGTTAGCACTTGAAGGTATTGAATGAGTCCTCTGCTATCAACTTGAAAAATATATTTAAATTATATCTGGTAGTAAAGTTAAACATAATAAGTTTTCTGATACTAATGGTTTTAATTTTGTCAGAATATGTACAATTTTACTTGACAATAGAAATATTAAGACAATTTCATAATTTAACACAATTTTCTCTTTTTTGAATATTGTTTCCCTTCAGTCATATTATTTATATAAAATCAGGGTGCCCTCTAGTAAGCCTTAACTGGCTATTTTTTTCCTTAAAATGAAAAAAATTTCTTCTTCCTCTTGCTATGTTGGATAATATAAACGAAGTCTCAAAGGCCATAATGTACCAAAAAATTATCTTCAGTAAAAACTGATTCCCACAAAACAATATATGGAAATATAAGACATAACATTATTCTTAAAATATATTTTATTCTTATTATATACTTTGAATTGGCTTTGTTTGAAAATATATAAGAATGTCAAAGAATCTATAGTATATATATATGATTGAAATTCATAGATCATACATTATCCAAGCAAAATGATTTTCCCGCTAGCATTATTTTCTTCGTTAAAAAAAATGGTTACATAAACAATTTAAAAACTTGGCTATTTTCTGGTTGGAAATATAAATTAAGGAAGCTATACAAGTTTCCATTGTTTCGCAGAGGAGAAACAATTTCTATAACTTATCTAGACATTTTCCCACTTCTATTTCCCACCTGTAATTGGCACATAAATGGTCAATTAATTTACAACAAAGAGGCCAAGAATATACAATGGGGAAACAACAGTCTCTTCAATAAATGGTGTTGGGAAAGTTAGCCAAGTGCAAAAGAATGAAACCGGACCATGTATACCTTACACCATATGCAAAAATCAACTGAAAATGGATTAAGACTTAAATATAAGACCTGAAGCCATAAGCTCCTGGAAGAAAACAAAAGCAATAAACTCCTTGACATAGGTCCTGGTGATAATTTTTTGAGTTACCAAAAAGCAAAAGCAGCAAAAACAAAAATAAACAAGTGGGATTACATTAAAGTTTCTGTACAGCAAAGAAAACCATCAGCAAAATGAAAAGACAACCTACTGAATGGGAGAAAATATTTGCAAATCATATATCTGATAAGGGACTAATATACAAAATATATTTTTAAAAAACTCCTACAACTCAGTAACAAAAAACCAAAACTCTATTTAAAAATAGGCAGAAGGGGCGCCTGGGAGGTTCAGTTGATTAAGCATCATGATCTCACAATTTGTGGGTTTGAGCCCCACGTCGGGCTCTATGATGACAGCTAGCTCAGAGCCTGGAGCCTGTTTCAGATTCTGTGTCTCCCTCTCTCTCTGACCCTCCCCTGTTCATGCTGTCTCTTTCTCTCAGAAATAAATAAA